>NC_079212.1:77621671-77923171 GCF_029633865.1 Lampris incognitus
TTTTATAGTGAGTCTACAGAGGGAAGTGTGTTTTTATAGTGAGTCTACAGAGGGAAGTGTGTTTTTATAGTGAGTGTATTTTTGTAGTGAGTGTACAGAGGTAAGTGTGTTTTATAGTGAGTCTACAGAGGGAAGAGTGTTTTATAGTGAGTCTACAGAGGGAAGTGTGTTTTATAGTGAGTCTACAGGTTGAAGTGTGTTTTATAGTGAGTCTACAGGGGGAAGTGTGTTTTTATAGTGAGTCAACAGGGGGAAGTGTGTTTTTGTAGTGAGTCAACAGGGGGAAGTGTGTTTTATAGTGAGTCTACAGGGGGAAGTGTGTTTTATAGTGAGTCTACAGGGGGAAGTGTGTTTTATAGTGAGTCTACAGAGGGAAGTGTGTTTTTATAGTGAGTCTACAGAGGGAAGTGTGTTTTTATAGTGAGTGTATTTTTATAGTGAGTCTACAGTGGGAAGTGTGTTTTTATAGTGAGTCTACAGAGGGAAGTGTGTTTTTATAGTGAGTGTATTTTTGTAGTGAGTGTACAGAGGTAAGTGTGTTTTATAGTGAGTCTACAGAGGGAAGAGTGTTTTATAGTGAGTCTACAGAGGGAAGTGTGTTTTATAGTGAGTTTACAGAGGGAATTGTGTTTTATAGTGAGTGTACAGGGAGAAGTGTGTTTTTATAGTGAGTCTACAGGGGGAAGTGTGTTTTTAAAGTGAGGCTACAGGGGGAAGTGTGTTTTTATAGTGAGTCTACATGGGGAAGTGTGTTTTATAGTGAGTGTATTTTTATAGTGAGTCTACAGAGGGAAGTGTGTTTTTATAGTGAGTCTACAGAGGGAAGTGTGTTTTTATAGTGAGTGTATTTTTGTAGTGAGTGTACAGAGGTAAGTATGTTTTATAGTGAGTCTACAGAGGGAAGAGTGTTTTATAGTCAGTGTATTTTTGTAGTGAGTGTACAGAGGTAAGTGTGTTTTATAGTGAGTCTACAGGGGGAAGTGTGTTTTTATTGTGAGTCTACAGGGGGAAGTGTGTTTTTATAGTGAGTGTATTTTTATAGTGAGTCTACAGAGGGAAGTGTGTTTTTATAGTGAGTCTACAGGGGGAAGTGTGTTTTTATTGTGAGTCTACAGGGGGAAGTGTGTTTTTATAGTGAGTGTATTTTTATAGTGAGTCTACAGAGGGAAGTGTGTTTTTATAGTGAGTCTACAGAGGGAAGTGTGTTTTATAGTGAGTGTATTTTTGTAGTGAGTGTACAGAGGTAAGTGTGTTTTATAGTGAGTCTACAGAGGGAAGTGTGTTTTATAGTGAGTTTACAGAGGGAAGTGTGTTTTATAGTGAGTGTACAGGGAGAAGTGTGTTTTTATAGTGAGTCTACAGGGGGAAGTGTGTTTTTAAAGTGAGGCTACAGGGGGAAGTGTGTTTTATAGTGAGTCTACATGGGGAAGTGTGTTTTATAGTGAGTCTACAGGGGGAAGTGTGTTTTATAGTGAGTCTACAGGGGGAAGTGTGTTTTATAGTGAGTCTACAGGGGGAAGTGTGTTTTTATAGTGAGTCAACAGGGGGAAGTGTGTTTTTGTAGTGAGTCAACAGGGGGAAGTGTGTTTTATAGTGAGTCTACAGGGGGAAGTGTGTTTTATAGTGAGTCTACAGGGGGAAGTGTGTTTTATAGTGAGTCTACAGAGGGAAGTGTGTTTTTATAGTGAGTCTACAGAGGGAAGTGTGTTTTTATAGTGAGTGTATTTTTATAGTGAGTCTACAGAGGGAAGTGTGTTTTTATAGTGAGTCTACAGAGGGAAGTGTGTTTTTATAGTGAGTGTATTTTTGTAGTGAGTGTACAGAGGTAAGTATGTTTTATAGTGAGTCTACAGAGGGAAGAGTGTTTTATAGTGAGTTTACAGAGGGAAGTGTGTTTTATAGTGAGTTTACAGAGGGAAGTGTGTTTTATAGTGAGTGTACAGGGAGAAGTGTGTTTTTATAGTGAGTCTACAGAGGGAAGTGTGTTTTTAAAGTGAGGCTACAGGGGGAAGTGTTTTTTTTATAGTGAGTCTACATGGGGAAGTGTGTTTTATAGTGAGTCTACAGGGGGAAGTGTGTTTTATAGTGAGTCTACAGGGGGAAGTGTGTTTTATAGTGAGTCTACAGAGGGAAGTGTGTTTTTATAGTGAGTCTACAGAGGGAAGTGTGTTTTTATAGTGAGTGTATTTTTGTAGTGAGTGTACAGAGGTAAGTGTGTTTTATAGTGAGTCTACAGAGGGAAGAGTGTTTTATAGTGAGTCTACAGAGGGAAGTGTGTTTTATAGTGAGTCTACAGGTTGAAGTGTGTTTTATAGTGAGTCTACAGGGGGAAGTGTGTTTTTATAGTGAGTCAACAGGGGGAAGTGTGTTTTTGTAGTGAGTCAACAGGGGGAAGTGTGTTTTATAGTGAGTCTACAGGGGGAAGTGTGTTTTATAGTGAGTCTACAGGGGGAAGTGTGTTTTATAGTGAGTCTACAGAGGGAAGTGTGTTTTTATAGTGAGTCTACAGAGGGAAGTGTGTTTTTATAGTGAGTGTATTTTTATAGTGAGTCTACAGTGGGAAGTGTGTTTTTATAGTGAGTCTACAGAGGGAAGTGTGTTTTTATAGTGAGTGTATTTTTGTAGTGAGTCTACAGAGGGAAGAGTGTTTTATAGTGAGTCTACAGAGGGAAGTGTGTTTTATAGTGAGTTTACAGAGGGAAGTGTGTTTTATAGTGAGTGTACAGGGAGAAGTGTGTTTTTATAGTGAGTCTACAGGGGGAAGTGTGTTTTTAAAGTGAGGCTACAGGGGGAAGTGTGTTTTTATAGTGAGTCTACATGGGGAAGTGTGTTTTATAGTGAGTGTATTTTTATAGTGAGTCTACAGAGGGAAGTGTGTTTTTATAGTGAGTCTACAGAGGGAAGTGTGTTTTTATAGTGAGTGTATTTTTGTAGTGAGTGTACAGAGGTAAGTATGTTTTATAGTGAGTCTACAGAGGGAAGAGTGTTTTATAGTGAGTTTACAGAGGGAAGTGTGTTTTATAGTGAGTTTACAGAGGGAAGTGTGTTTTATAGTGAGTGTACAGGGAGAAGTGTGTTTTTATAGTGAGTCTACAGAGGGAAGTGTGTTTTTAAAGTGAGGCTACAGGGGGAAGTGTGTTTTTATAGTGAGTCTACATGGGGAAGTGTGTTTTATAGTGAGTCTACAGGGGGAAGTGTGTTTTATAGTGAGTCTACAGGGGGAAGTGTGTTTTATAGTGAGTCTACAGAGGGAAGTGTGTTTTTATAGTGAGTCTACAGAGGGAAGTGTGTTTTTATAGTGAGTGTATTTTTGTAGTGAGTGTACAGAGGTAAGTGTGTTTATAGTGAGTCTACAGAGGGAAGAGTGTTTTATAGTGAGTCTACAGAGGGAAGTGTGTTTTATAGTGAGTCTACAGGTTGAAGTGTGTTTTATAGTGAGTCTACAGAGGGAAGTGTGTTTTTATAGTGAGTCAACAGGGGGAAGTGTGTTTTTGTAGTGAGTCAACAGGGGGAAGTGTGTTTTATAGTGAGTCTACAGGGGGAAGTGTGTTTTATAGTGAGTCTACAGGGGGAAGTGTGTTTTATAGTGAGTCTACAGAGGGAAGTGTGTTTTTTTAGTGAGTCTACAGAGGGAAGTGTGTTTTTATAGTGAGTGTATTTTTATAGTGAGTCTACAGTGGGAAGTGTGTTTTTATAGTGAGTCTACAGAGGGAAGTGTGTTTTTATAGTGAGTGTATTTTTGTAGTGAGTGTACAGAGGTAAGTGTGTTTTATAGTGAGTCTACAGAGGGAAGAGTGTTTTATAGTGAGTCTACAGAAGGAAGTGTGTTTTATAGTGAGTTTACAGAGGGAAGTGTGTTTTATAGTGAGTGTACAGGGAGAAGTGTGTTTTTATAGTGAGTCTACAGGGGGAAGTGTGTTTTTAAAGTGAGGCTACAGGGGGAAGTGTGTTTTTATAGTGAGTCTACATGGGGAAGTGTGTTTTATAGTGAGTCTACAGGGGGAAGTGTGTTTTATAGTGAGTCTACAGGGGGAAGTGTGTTTTATAGTGAGTCTACAGAGGGAAGTGTGTTTTTATAGTGAGTCTACAGAGGGAAGTGTGTTTTTATAGTGAGTGTATTTTTGTAGTGAGTGTACAGAGGTAAGTGTGTTTTATAGTGAGTCTACAGAGGGAAGAGTGTTTTATAGTGAGTCTACAGAGGGAAGTGTGTTTTATAGTGAGTTTACAGAGGGAAGTGTGTTTTATAGTGAGTGTACAGGGAGAAGTGTGTTTTTATAGTGAGTCTACAGGGGGAAGTGTGTTTTTAATGTGAGGCTACAGGGGGAAGTGTGTTTTTATAGTGAGTCTACATGGGGAAGTGTGTTTTATAGTGAGTCTACAGGGGGAAGTGTGTTTTTATAGTGAGTCTACAGGGGGAAGTGTGTTTTTATAGTGAGTCTACAGGGGGAAGTGTGTTTTATAGTGAGTCTACAGGGGGAAGTGTGTTTTATAGTGAGTCTACAGGGGGAAGTGTGTTTTATAGTGAGTCTACAGGGGGAAGTGTGTTTTATAGTGAGTCTACAGAGGGAAGTGTGTTTTTATAGTGTGTGTATTTTTATAGTGAGTCTCCAGAGGGAAGAGTGTTTTTATAGTGAGTATACATGGGGGAAGTGTGTTTTATAGTGAGTCTACTGGGGGAAGTGTGTTTTATAGTGAGTCTACAGGGGGAAGTGTGTTTTTATAGTGAGTCTACAGGGGGAAGTGTGTTTTTATAGTGAGTGTACAAGGGGAAGTGTGTTTTATAGTGAGTCTACAGGGGGAAGAGTGTTTTATAGTGAGTCTACAGAGGGAAGTGTGTTTTATAGTGAGTTTACAGAGGGAAGTGTGTTTTATAGTGAGTGTACAGGGAGAAGTGTGTTTTTATAGTGAGTCTACAGGGGGAAGTGTGTTTTTAAAGTGAGGCTACAGGGGGAAGTGTGTTTTTATAGTGAGTCTACATGGGGAAGTGTGTTTTATAGTGAGTCTACAGGGGGAAGTGTGTTTTATAGTGAGTCTACAGGGGGATGTGTGTTTTATAGTGAGTCTACAGAGGGAAGTGTGTTTTTATAGTGAGTCTACAGAGGGAAGTGTGTTTTTATAGTGAGTGTATTTTTGTAGTGAGTGTACAGAGGTAAGTGTGTTTTATAGTGAGTCTACAGAGGGAAGATTGTTTTATAGTGAGTCTACAGAGGGAAGTTTTTTTTATAGTGAGTTTACAGAGGGAAGTGTGTTTTATAGTGAGTGTACAGGGAGAAGTGTGTTTTTATAGTGAGTCTACAGGGGGAAGTGTGTTTTTAAAGTGAGGCTACAGGGGGAAGTGTGTTTTTATAGTGAGTCTACATGGGGAAGTGTGTTTTATAGTGAGTCTACAGGGGGAAGTGTGTTTTATAGTGAGTCTAAAGGGGGAAGTGTGTTTTATAGTGAGTCTACAGGGGGAAGTGTGTTTTTATAGTGAGTCAACAGGGGGAAGTGTGTTTTTGTAGTGAGTCAACAGGGGGAAGTGTGTTTTATAGTGAGTCTACAGGGGGAAGTGTGTTTTATAGTGAGTCTACAGGGGGAAGTGTGTTTTATAGTGAGTCTACAGAGGGAAGTGTGTTTTTATAATGAGTCTACAGAGGGAAGTTTGTTTTTATAGTGAGTGTATTTTTATAGTGAGTCTACAGAGGGAAGTGTGTTTTTATAGTGAGTCTACAGAGGGAAGTGTGTTTTTATAGTGAGTGTATTTTTGTAGTGAGTGTACAGAGGTAAGTGTGTTTTATAGTGAGTCTACAGAGGGAAGAGTGTTTTATAGTGAGTCTACAGAGGGAAGTGTGTTTTATAGTGAGTTTACAGAGGGAAGTGTGTTTTATAGTGAGTGTACAGGGAGAAGTGTGTTTTTATAGTGAGTCTACAGGGGGAAGTGTGTTTTTAAAGTGAGGCTACAGGGGGAAGTGTGTTTTTATAGTGAGTCTACATGGGGAAGTGTGTTTTATAGTGAGTCTACAGGGGGAAGTGTGTTTTATAGTGAGTCTACAGGGGGAAGTGTGTTTTATAGTGAGTCTACAGAGGGAAGTGTGTTTTTATAGTGAGTCTACAGAGGGAAGTGTGTTTTTATAGTGAGTGTATTTTTGTAGTGAGTGTACAGAGGTAAGTGTGTTTTATAGTGAGTCTACAGAGGGAAGAGTGTTTTATAGTGAGTCTACAGAGGGAAGTTTTTTTTATAGTGAGTTTACAGAGGGAAGTGTGTTTTATAGTGAGTGTACAGGGAGAAGTGTGTTTTTATAGTGAGTCTACAGGGGGAAGTGTGTTTTTAAAGTGAGGCTACAGGGGGAAGTGTGTTTTTATAGTGAGTCTACATGGGGAAGTGTGTTTTATAGTGAGTCTACAGGGGGAAGTGTGTTTTATAGTGAGTCTAAAGGGGGAAGTGTGTTTTATAGTGAGTCTACAGGGGGAAGTGTGTTTTTATAGTGAGTCAACAGGGGGAAGTGTGTTTTTGTAGTGAGTCAACAGGGGGAAGTGTGTTTTATAGTGAGTCTACAGGGGGAAGTGTGTTTTATAGTGAGTCTACAGGGGGAAGTGTGTTTTATAGTGAGTCTACAGAGGGAAGTGTGTTTTTATAGTGAGTCTACAGAGGGAAGTTTGTTTTTATAGTGAGTGTATTTTTATAGTGAGTCTACAGAGGGAAGTGTGTTTTTATAGTGAGTCTACAGAGGGAAGTGTGTTTTTATAGTGAGTTTATTTTTGTAGTGAGTGTACAGAGGTAAGTGTGTTTTATAGTGAGTCTACAGAGGTAAGTGTGTTTTATAGTGAGTCTACAGAGGTAAATGTGTTTTATAGTGAGTCTGCAAAGGGAAGTGTGTTTTTATAGTGAGTCTACAGAGGGAAGTGTGTTTTTATAGTGAGTCTACAGAGGGAAGTGTGTTTTATAGTGAGTCTACAGGGGAAAGTGTGTTTTTAAAGTGAGTCTACAGGGGGAAGTGTGTTTTTATAGTGAGTCTACAGGGGGAAGTGTGTTTTATAGTGAGTCTACAGGGGGAAGTGTGTTTTATAGTGCGTCTACAGGGGGAAGTGTGTTTTATAGTGAGTCTACAGAGGGAAGTGTATTTTATAGTGAGTCTACAGGGGGAAGTGTGTTTTATAGTGAGTCTACAGGGGAAAGTGTGTTTTATAGTGAGTCTACAGAGGGAAGTGTATTTTATAGTGAGTCTAAAGAGGGAAGTGTGTTTTTATAGTGAGTCTACAGAGGGAAGTGTGTTTTTATAGTGAATGTATTTTTATAGTGCGTCTACAGAGGGAAGTGTGTTTTTATAGTGAGTCTACAGAGGGAAGTGTGTTTTTATAGTGAGTGTTTTTTTGTAGTGAGTTTACAGAGGTAAGTGTTTTTTATAGTGAGTCTACAGACGGAAGAGTGTTTTATAATGAGTCTACAGAGGGAAGTGTGTTTTATAGTGAGTTTACAGAGGGCAGTGTGTTTTATAGTGAGTGTACAGAGAGAAGTGTATTTTTATAGTGAGTCTACAGGGGGAAGTGTGTTTTATAGTGAGTCTACAGAGGGAAATGTGTTTTTATAGTGAGTCTACAGAGGGAAGTGTGTTTTTATAGTGAGTGTATTTTTATAGTGAGTCTACAGAGGGAAGTGTGTTTTTATAGTGAGTGTATTTTTGTAGTGAGTGTACAGAGGTAAGTGTGTTTTATAGTGAGTCTACAGAGGGAAGAGTGTTTTATAGTGAGTCTACAGAGGGAAGTGTGTTTTATAGTGAGTTTACAGAGGGAAGTGTGTTTTATAGTGAGTGTACAGGGAGAAGTGTGTTTTTATAGTGAGTCTACATGGGGAAGTGTGTTTTATAGTGAGTCTACAGGGGGAAGTGTGTTTTATAGTGAGTCTACAGGGGGAAGTGTGTTTTATAGTGAGTCTACAGGGGGAAGTGTGTTTTTATAGTGAGTCAACAGGGGGAAGTGTGTTTTTGTAGTGAGTCAACAGGGGGAAGTGTGTTTTATAGTGAGTCTACAGGGGGAAGTGTGTTTTATAGTGAGTCTACAGGGGGAAGTGTGTTTTTATAGTGAGTCTAAAGGGGGAAGTGTGTTTTGTAGTGAGTCTACAGGGGGAAGTGTGTTTTGTAGTGAGTCTACAGGGGGAAGTGTGTTTTATAGTGAGTCTACAGGGGGAAGTGTGTTTTTATAGTGAGTCTACAGGGGGAAGTGTGTTTTTATAGTGAGTCTACAGAGGTAAGTGTGTTTTATAGTGAGTCTAAAGAGGGAAGTGTGTTTTATAGTGAGTCTACAGAGGTAAGTGTGTTTTATTGTGAGTCTGCAAAGGGAAGTGTGTTTTTATAGTGAGTCTACAGAGGGAAGTGTGTTTTATAGTGAGTCTACAGAGGGAAGAGTGTTTTTGTAGTGAGTTTACAGGGGGAAGTGTGTTTTATAGTGAGTCTAAAGAGGGAAGTGTGTTTTATAGTGAGTCTACAGAGGTAAGTGTGTTTTATTGTGAGTCTACAGAGGGAAGTGTGTTTTATAGTGAGTGTACAGAGGGAAGAGTGTTTTTGTAGTGAGTCTACAGGGGGAAGTGTGTTTTATAGTGAGTTTACAGAGGGAAGTGTGTTTTATAGTGAGTCTACAGGGGGAAGTGTGTTTTTATAGTGAGTCTACCGGGGGATGTGTGTTTTTAAAGTGAGTCTACAGGGGGAAGTGTGTTTTTATAGTGAGTCTACAGGGGGAAGTGTGTTTTATAGTGAGTCTACAGGGGGAAGTGTGTTTTATAGTGAGTCTACAGGGGGAAGTGTGTTTTATAGTGAGTCTACAGGGGGAAGTGTGTTTTTATAGTGAGTCTACAAGGGGAAGTGTGTTTTTATAGTGAGTCAACAGGGGGAAGTGTGTTTTATAGTGAGTCTACAGGGGGAAGTGTATTTTGATAGTGAGTCTACAGGGGGAAGTGTGTTTTATAGTGAGTCTACAGAGGTAAGTGTGTTTTATAGTGAGTCTACAGAGGGAAGTGTGTTTTTAAAGTGAGTCTACAGGTGGAAGTGTGTTTTTATAGTGAGTCTACAGAGGCAAGTGTGTTTTATAGTGATTTTACAGAGGGAAGTGTGTTTTATAGTGAGTCTACAGGGGGAGGTGTGTTTTTATTGTGAGTCTACAGGGGGAAGTGTATTTTATAGTCAGTCTACATTTGGAAGTGTGTTTTATAGTGAGTCTACAGGGGGAAGTGTGTTTTATAGTGAGTCTACAGAGGGAAGTGTGTTTTTATAGTGAGTCTACAGAGGGAAGTGTGTTTTTATAGTGAGTGTATTTTTATAGTGAGTCTACAGAGGGAAGTGTGTTTTTATAGTGAGTGTATTTTTGTAGTGAGTGTACAGAGGTAAGTGTGTTTTATAGTGAGTCTACAAAGGGAAGAGTGTTTTATAGTGAGTCTACAGAGGGAAGTGTGTTTTATAGTGAGTTTACAGAGGGAAGTGTGTTTTATAGTGAGTGTACAGGGAGAAGTGTGTTTTTATAGTGAGTCTACATGGGGAAGTGTGTTTTATAGTAAGTCTACAGGGGGAAGTGTGTTTTATAGTGAGTCTACAGGGGGAAGTGTGTTTTATAGTGAGTCTACAGGGGGAAGTGTGTTTTTATAGTGAGTCTACAGGGGGAAGTGTGTTTTTATAGTGAGTCTACAGAGGTAAGTGTGTTTTATAGTGAGTCTAAAGAGGGAAGTGTGATTTATAGTGAGTCTACAGAGGTAAGTGTGTTTTATTGTGAGTCTGCAAAGGGAAGTGTGTTTTTATAGTGAGTCTACAGAGGGAAGTGTGTTTTATAGTGAGTTTACAGAGGGAAGTGTGTTTTATAGTGAGTCTACAGGGGGAAGTGTGTTTTTAAAGTCTGTCTACAGGGGGAAGTGTGTTTTATAGTGAGTCTACAGGGGGATGTGTGTTTTATAGTGAGTCTACAGGGGGAAGTGTGTTTTATAGTGAGTCTACAGAGGGATGTGTGTTTTTAAAGTGAGTCTACAGGGGGAAGTGTGTTTTTATAGTGAGTCTACAGGGGGAAGTGTGTTTTATAGTGAGTCTACAGGGGGAAGTGTGTTTTATAGTGAGTCTACAGGGGGAAGTGTGTTTTATAGTGAGTCTACAGGGGGAAGTGTGTTTTTATAGTGAGTCTACAAGGGGAAGTGTGTTTTTATAGTGAGTCAACAGGGGGAAGTGTGTTTTATAGTGAGTCTACAGGGGGAAGTGTATTTTGATAGTGAGTCTACAGGGGGAAGTGTGTTTTTATAGTGAGTCTACAGAGGTAAGTGTGTTTTATAGTGAGTCTACAGAGGTAAGTGTCTTTTATAGTGAGTCTGCAAAGAGAAGTGTGTTTTTATAGTGAGTCTACAGAGGGAAGTGTGTTTTTATAGTGAGTCTACAGAGGGAAGTGTGTTTTATAGTGAGTCTACAGAGGGAAGTGTGTTTTTAAAGTGAGTCTACAGGGGGAAGTGTGTTTTATAGTGAGTCTACAGAGGGAAGTGTGTTTTTAAAGTGAGTCTACAGAGGGAAGTGTTTTTAAAGTGAGTCTACAGGGGGAAGTGTGTTTTTATAGTGAGTCTACAGAGGGAAGTGTGTTTTTATAGTGAGTCTACAGAGGGAAGTGTGTTTTTATAGTGAATGTGTTTTTATAGTGCGTCTACAGAGGGAAGTATGTTTTTATAGTGAGTCTACAGAGGGAAGTTTGTTTTTATAGTGAGTGTATTTTTATAGTGAGTCTACAGAGGGAAGTGTGTTTTTATAGTGAGTCTACAGAGGGAAGTGTGTTTTTATAGTGAGTTTATTTTTGTAGTGAGTGTACAGAGGTAAGTGTGTTTTATAGTGAGTCTACAGAGGTAAGTGTGTTTTATAGTGAGTCTACAGAGGTAAATGTGTTTTATAGTGAGTCTGCAAAGGGAAGTGTGTTTTTATAGTGAGTCTACAGAGGGAAGTGTGTTTTTATAGTGAGTCTACAGAGGGAAGTGTGTTTTATAGTGAGTCTACAGGGGAAAGTGTGTTTTTAAAGTGAGTCTACAGGGGGAAGTGTGTTTTTATAGTGAGTCTACAGGGGGAAGTGTGTTTTATAGTGAGTCTACAGGGGGAAGTGTGTTTTATAGTGCGTCTACAGGGGGAAGTGTGTTTTATAGTGAGTCTACAGAGGGAAGTGTATTTTATAGTGAGTCTACAGGGGGAAGTGTGTTTTATAGTGAGTCTACAGGGGAAAGTGTGTTTTATAGTGAGTCTACAGAGGGAAGTGTATTTTATAGTGAGTCTAAAGAGGGAAGTGTGTTTTTATAGTGAGTCTACAGAGGGAAGTGTGTTTTTATAGTGAATGTATTTTTATAGTGCGTCTACAGAGGGAAGTGTGTTTTTATAGTGAGTCTACAGAGGGAAGTGTGTTTTTATAGTGAGTGTTTTTTTGTAGTGAGTTTACAGAGGTAAGTGTTTTTTATAGTGAGTCTACAGACGGAAGAGTGTTTTATAATGAGTCTACAGAGGGAAGTGTGTTTTATAGTGAGTTTACAGAGGGCAGTGTGTTTTATAGTGAGTGTACAGAGAGAAGTGTATTTTTATAGTGAGTCTACAGGGGGAAGTGTGTTTTATAGTGAGTCTACAGAGGGAAATGTGTTTTTATAGTGAGTCTACAGAGGGAAGTGTGTTTTTATAGTGAGTGTATTTTTATAGTGAGTCTACAGAGGGAAGTGTGTTTTTATAGTGAGTGTATTTTTGTAGTGAGTGTACAGAGGTAAGTGTGTTTTATAGTGAGTCTACAGAGGGAAGAGTGTTTTATAGTGAGTCTACAGAGGGAAGTGTGTTTTATAGTGAGTTTACAGAGGGAAGTGTGTTTTATAGTGAGTGTACAGGGAGAAGTGTGTTTTTATAGTGAGTCTACATGGGGAAGTGTGTTTTATAGTGAGTCTACAGGGGGAAGTGTGTTTTATAGTGAGTCTACAGGGGGAAGTGTGTTTTATAGTGAGTCTACAGGGGGAAGTGTGTTTTTATAGTGAGTCAACAGGGGGAAGTGTGTTTTTGTAGTGAGTCAACAGGGGGAAGTGTGTTTTATAGTGAGTCTACAGGGGGAAGTGTGTTTTATAGTGAGTCTACAGGGGGAAGTGTGTTTTTATAGTGAGTCTAAAGGGGGAAGTGTGTTTTGTAGTGAGTCTACAGGGGGAAGTGTGTTTTGTAGTGAGTCTACAGGGGGAAGTGTGTTTTATAGTGAGTCTACAGGGGGAAGTGTGTTTTTATAGTGAGTCTACAGGGGGAAGTGTGTTTTTATAGTGAGTCTACAGAGGTAAGTGTGTTTTATAGTGAGTCTAAAGAGGGAAGTGTGTTTTATAGTGAGTCTACAGAGGTAAGTGTGTTTTATTGTGAGTCTGCAAAGGGAAGTGTGTTTTTATAGTGAGTCTACAGAGGGAAGTGTGTTTTATAGTGAGTCTACAGAGGGAAGAGTGTTTTTGTAGTGAGTTTACAGGGGGAAGTGTGTTTTATAGTGAGTCTAAAGAGGGAAGTGTGTTTTATAGTGAGTCTACAGAGGTAAGTGTGTTTTATTGTGAGTCTACAGAGGGAAGTGTGTTTTATAGTGAGTGTACAGAGGGAAGAGTGTTTTTGTAGTGAGTCTACAGGGGGAAGTGTGTTTTATAGTGAGTTTACAGAGGGAAGTGTGTTTTATAGTGAGTCTACAGGGGGAAGTGTGTTTTTATAGTGAGTCTACCGGGGGATGTGTGTTTTTAAAGTGAGTCTACAGGGGGAAGTGTGTTTTTATAGTGAGTCTACAGGGGGAAGTGTGTTTTATAGTGAGTCTACAGGGGGAAGTGTGTTTTATAGTGAGTCTACAGGGGGAAGTGTGTTTTATAGTGAGTCTACAGGGGGAAGTGTGTTTTTATAGTGAGTCTACAAGGGGAAGTGTGTTTTTATAGTGAGTCAACAGGGGGAAGTGTGTTTTATAGTGAGTCTACAGGGGGAAGTGTATTTTGATAGTGAGTCTACAGGGGGAAGTGTGTTTTATAGTGAGTCTACAGAGGTAAGTGTGTTTTATAGTGAGTCTACAGAGGGAAGTGTGTTTTTAAAGTGAGTCTACAGGTGGAAGTGTGTTTTTATAGTGAGTCTACAGAGGCAAGTGTGTTTTATAGTGATTTTACAGAGGGAAGTGTGTTTTTTAGTGAGTCTACAGGGGGAGGTGTGTTTTTATTGTGAGTCTACAGGGGGAAGTGTATTTTATAGTCAGTCTACATTTGGAAGTGTGTTTTATAGTGAGTCTACAGGGGGAAGTGTGTTTTATAGTGAGTCTACAGAGGGAAGTGTGTTTTTATAGTGAGTCTACAGAGGGAAGTGTGTTTTTATAGTGAGTGTATTTTTATAGTGAGTCTACAGAGGGAAGTGTGTTTTTATAGTGAGTGTATTTTTGTAGTGAGTGTACAGAGGTAAGTGTGTTTTATAGTGAGTCTACAAAGGGAAGAGTGTTTTATAGTGAGTCTACAGAGGGAAGTGTGTTTTATAGTGAGTTTACAGAGGGAAGTGTGTTTTATAGTGAGTGTACAGGGAGAAGTGTGTTTTTATAGTGAGTCTACATGGGGAAGTGTGTTTTATAGTAAGTCTACAGGGGGAAGTGTGTTTTATAGTGAGTCTACAGGGGGAAGTGTGTTTTATAGTGAGTCTACAGGGGGAAGTGTGTTTTTATAGTGAGTCTACAGGGGGAAGTGTGTTTTTATAGTGAGTCTACAGAGGTAAGTGTGTTTTATAGTGAGTCTAAAGAGGGAAGTGTGATTTATAGTGAGTCTACAGAGGTAAGTGTGTTTTATTGTGAGTCTGCAAAGGGAAGTGTGTTTTTATAGTGAGTCTACAGAGGGAAGTGTGTTTTATAGTGAGTTTACAGAGGGAAGTGTGTTTTATAGTGAGTCTACAGGGGGAAGTGTGTTTTTAAAGTCTGTCTACAGGGGGAAGTGTGTTTTATAGTGAGTCTACAGGGGGATGTGTGTTTTATAGTGAGTCTACAGGGGGAAGTGTGTTTTATAGTGAGTCTACAGAGGGATGTGTGTTTTTAAAGTGAGTCTACAGGGGGAAGTGTGTTTTTATAGTGAGTCTACAGGGGGAAGTGTGTTTTATAGTGAGTCTACAGGGGGAAGTGTGTTTTATAGTGAGTCTACAGGGGGAAGTGTGTTTTATAGTGAGTCTACAGGGGGAAGTGTGTTTTTATAGTGAGTCTACAAGGGGAAGTGTGTTTTTATAGTGAGTCAACAGGGGGAAGTGTGTTTTATAGTGAGTCTACAGGGGGAAGTGTATTTTGATAGTGAGTCTACAGGGGGAAGTGTGTTTTTATAGTGAGTCTACAGAGGTAAGTGTGTTTTATAGTGAGTCTACAGAGGTAAGTGTCTTTTATAGTGAGTCTGCAAAGAGAAGTGTGTTTTTATAGTGAGTCTACAGAGGGAAGTGTGTTTTTATAGTGAGTCTACAGAGGGAAGTGTGTTTTATAGTGAGTCTACAGAGGGAAGTGTGTTTTTAAAGTGAGTCTACAGGGGGAAGTGTGTTTTATAGTGAGTCTACAGAGGGAAGTGTGTTTTTAAAGTGAGTCTACAGAGGGAAGTGTTTTTAAAGTGAGTCTACAGGGGGAAGTGTGTTTTTATAGTGAGTCTACAGAGGGAAGTGTGTTTTTATAGTGAGTCTACAGAGGGAAGTGTGTTTTTATAGTGAATGTGTTTTTATAGTGCGTCTACAGAGGGAAGTATGTTTTTATAGTGAGTCTACAGAGGGAAGTGTGTTTTTATAGTGAGTGTATTTTTGTAGTGAGTTTACAGAGGTAAGTGTGTTTTATAGTGAGTCTACAGACGGAAGAGTGTTTTATAATGAGTCTACAGAGGGAAGTGTGTTTTATAGTGAGTTTACAGAGGGCAGTGTGTTTTATAGTGAGTGGACAGGGAGAAGTGTGTTTTTATAGTGAGTCTACAGGGGGAAGTGTGTTTTTAAAGTGAGGCTACAGGGGGAAGTGTGTTTTTATAGTGAGTCTACATGGTGAAGTGTGTTTTATAGTGAGTCTACAGGGGGAAGTGTGTTTTATAGTGAGTCTAAAGGGGGAAGTGTGTTTTATAGTGAGTCAACAGGGGGAAGTGTGTTTTTGTAGTGAGTCAACAGGGGGAAGTGTGTTTTATAGTGAGTCTACAGGGGGAAGTGTGTTTTATAGTGAGTCTACAGGGGGAAGTGTGTTTTTATAGTGAGTCTACAGGGGGAAGTGTGTTTTATAGTGAGTCTACAGGGGGAAGTGTGTTTTTATAGTGAGTCTACAGGGGGAAGTGTGTTTTTATAGTGAGTCTACAGGGGGAAGTGTGCTTTTATAGTGAGTCTACAGAGGTAAGTGTGTTTTATAGTGAGTCTATAGAGGGAAGTGTGTTTTATAGTGAGTCTAAAGAGGTAAGTGTGTTTTATTGTGAGTCTGCAAAGGGAAGTGTGTTTTTATAGTGAGTTTACAGAGGGCAGTGTGTTTTATAGTGAGTGGACAGGGAGAAGTGTGTTTTTATAGTGAGTCTACAGGGGGAAGTGTGTTTTTAAAGTGAGGCTACAGGGGGAAGTGTGTTTTTATAGTGAGTCTACATGGTGAAGTGTGTTTTATAGTGAGTCTACAGGGGGAAGTGTGTTTTATAGTGAGTCTAAAGGGGGAAGTGTGTTTTATAGTGAGTCAACAGGGGGAAGTGTGTTTTTGTAGTGAGTCAACAGGGGGAAGTGTGTTTTATAGTGAGTCTACAGGGGGAAGTGTGTTTTATAGTGAGTCTACAGGGGGAAGTGTGTTTTTATAGTGAGTCTACAGGGGGAAGTGTGTTTTATAGTGAGTCTACAGGGGGAAGTGTGTTTTTATAGTGAGTCTACAGGGGGAAGTGTGTTTTTATAGTGAGTCTAAAGGGGGAAGTGTGCTTTTATAGTGAGTCTACAGAGGTAAGTGTGTTTTATAGTGAGTCTATAGAGGGAAGTGTGTTTTATAGTGAGTCTAAAGAGGTAAGTGTGTTTTATTGTGAGTCTGCAAAGGGAAGTGTGTTTTTATAGTGAGTCTACAGAGGGAAGTGTGTTTTATAGTGAGTCTACAGAGGGAAGAGTGTTTTTGTAGTGAGTCTACAGGGGGAAGTGTGTTTTATAGTGAGTTTACAGAGGGAAGTGTGTTTTATAGTGAGTCTACAGGGGGAAGTGTGTTTTTATAGTGAGTCTACAGAGGTAAGTGTGTTTTATAGTGAGTCTACAGAGGGAAGTGTAATTTTACAGTGAGTCTACAGAGGTAAGTGTGTTTTATAGTGAGTCTGCAAAGGGAAGTGTGTTTTTATAGTGAGTCTACAGAGGGAAGTGTGTTTTTATAGTGAGTCTACAGAGGGAAGTGTGTTTTATAGTGAGTCTACAGAGGGAAGTGTGTTTTTAAAGTGAGTCTACAGGGGGAAGTGTGTTTTATAGTGAGTCTACAGAGGGAAGTGTGTTTTTAAAGTGAGTCTACAGGGGGAAGTGTGTTTTTATAGTGAGTCTACATGGGGAAGTGTGTTTTATAGTGAGTCTACAGGGGGAAGTGTGTTTTATAGTGAGTCTAAAGGGGGAAGTGTGTTTTTATAGTGAGTATACAAAAGGAAGTGTGTTTTATAGTGATTTTACAGAGGGAAGTGTGTTTTATAGTGAGTCTACAGGGGGAAGTGTGTTTTTATTGTGAGTCTACAGGGGGAAGTGTATTTTATAGTGAGTCTATAGTTGGAAGTGTGTTTTATAGTGAGTCTACAGGGGGAAGTGTGTTTTATAGTGAGACTACAGAGGGAAGTGTGTTTTATAGTGAGTCTACAGAGGTAAGTGTGTTTTTATAGTGAGTCTACAGAGGGAAGTGTAATTTTATAGTGAGTCTACAGAGGTAAGTGTGTTTTATAGTGGTCTGCAAAGGGAAGTGTGTTTTTATGCTGAGTCTACAGACAGGAGTGTGTTTTTATAGTGAGTCTACAGAGGGAAGTGTGTTTTTATAGTGAGTGTATTTTTGTAGTGAGTCTACAGAGGGAAGTGTGTTTTATAGTGAGTCTACAGAGGGAAGAGTGTTTTATAGTGAGTCTACAGAGGGAAGTGTGTTTTTATAGTGAGTCTACAGAGGGAAGCGTGTTTTTATAGTGAGTGTATTTTTATAGTGAGTCTACAGAGGGAAGTGTGTTTTATAGTGAATCTACAGAGGGAAGAGTGTTTTATAGTGAGTCTACAGGGGGAAGTGTGTTTTTATAGTGAGTCTACAGGGGGAAGTGTGTTTTTATAGTGAGTCTACATGGGGAAGTGTGTTTTATAGTGAGTCTACAGGGGGAAGTGTGTTTTATAGTGAGTCTAAAGGGGGAAGTGTGTTTTTATAATGAGTCTACAGAGGGAAGTGTGTTTTTATAGTGAGTCTACAGAGGGAAGTGTGTTTTTATAGTGAGTGTATTTTTGTAGTGAGTGTACAGAGGTAAGTGTGTTTTATAGTGAGTCTACAGAGGGAAGTGTGTTTTTAAAGTGAGTCTACAGGTGGAAGTGTGTTTTTATAGTGAGTCTACAGAGGGAAGTGTGTTTTATAGTTATTTTACAGAGGGAAGTGTGTTTTATAGTGAGTCTACAGGGGGAAGTGTGTTTTTATTGTGAGTGTACAGGGGGGAGTGTATTTTATAGTGAGTCTATAGTTGGAAGTGTGTTTTATAGTGAGTCTACAGGGGGAAGTGTGTTTTACAGTGAGTCTGCAGAGGGAAGTGTGTTTTTATAGTGAGTCTACAGAGGGAAGTGTGCTTTTATAGTGAATCTACAGGGGGAAGTGTGTTTTTATAGTGAGTCTACATGGGGAAGTGTGTTTTATAGTGAGTCTACAGGGGGAAGTGTGTTTTATAGTGAGTCTACAGGGGGAAGTGTGTTTTTATATTGAGTCTACAGAGGGAAGTGTGTTTTTATAGTGAGTCTACAGAGGGAAGTGTGTTTTTATAGTGAGTCTACAGAGGGAAGTGTGTTTTTATAGTGAGTCTACAAGGGGAAGTGTGTTTTTATAGTGAGTCAACAGGGGGAAGTGTGTTTTATAGTGAGTCTACAGGGGGAAGTGTATTTTGATAGTGAGTCTACAGGGGGAAGTGTGTTTTTATAGTGAGTCTACAGAGGTAAGTGTGTTTTATAGTGAGTCTACAGAGGTAAGTGTCTTTTATAGTGAGTCTGCAAAGAGAAGTGTGTTTTTATAGTGAGTCTACAGAGGGAAGTGTGTTTTTATAGTGAGTCTACAGAGGGAAGTGTGTTTTATAGTGAGTCTACAGAGGGAAGTGTGTTTTTAAAGTGAGTCTACAGGGGGAAGTGTGTTTTATAGTGAGTCTACAGAGGGAAGTGTGTTTTTAAAGTGAGTCTACAGAGGGAAGTGTGTTTTTAAAGTGAGTCTACAGGGGGAAGTGTGTTTTTATAGTGAGTCTACAGAGGGAAGTGTGTTTTTATAGTGAGTCTACAGAGGGAAGTGTGTTTTTATAGTGAATGTGTTTTTATAGTGCGTCTACAGAGGGAAGTGTGTTTTTATAGTGAGTCTACAGAGGGAAGTGTGTTTTTATAGTGAGTGTATTTTTGTAGTGAGTTTACAGAGGTAAGTGTGTTTTATAGTGAGTCTACAGACGGAAGAGTGTTTTATAATGAGTCTACAGAGGGAAGTGTGTTTTATAGTGAGTTTACAGAGGGCAGTGTGTTTTATAGTGAGTGGACAGGGAGAAGTGTGTTTTTATAGTGAGTCTACAGGGGGAAGTGTGTTTTTAAAGTGAGGCTACAGGGGGAAGTGTGTTTTTATAGTGAGTCTACATGGTGAAGTGTGTTTTATAGTGAGTCTACAGGGGGAAGTGTGTTTTATAGTGAGTCTACAGGGGGAAGTGTGTTTTATAGTGAGTCAACAGGGGGAAGTGTGTTTTTGTAGTGAGTCAACAGGGGGAAGTGTGTTTTATAGTGAGTCTACAGGGGGAAGTGTGTTTTATAGTGAGTCTACAGGGGGAAGTGTGTTTTTATAGTGAGTCTACAGGGGGAAGTGTGTTTTATAGTGAGTCTACAGGGGGAAGTGTGTTTTTATAGTGAGTCTACAGGGGGAAGTGTGTTTTTATAGTGAGTCTACAGGGGGAAGTGTGCTTTTATAGTGAGTCTACAGAGGTAAGTGTGTTTTATAGTGAGTCTATAGAGGGAAGTGTGTTTTATAGTGAGTCTAAAGAGGTAAGTGTGTTTTATTGTGAGTCTGCAAAGGGAAGTGTGTTTTTATAGTGAGTCTACAGAGGGAAGTGTGTTTTATAGTGAGTCTACAGAGGGAAGAGTGTTTTTGTAGTGAGTCTACAGGGGGAAGTGTGTTTTATAGTGAGTTTACAGAGGGAAGTGTGTTTTATAGTGAGTCTGCAGGGGGAAGTGTGTTTTTATAGTGAGTCTACAGAGGTAAGTGTGTTTTATAGTGAGTCTACAGAGGGAAGTGTAATTTCACAGTGAGTCTACAGAGGTAAGTGTGTTTTATAGTGAGTCTGCAAAGGGAAGTGTGTTTTTATAGTGAGTCTACAGAGGGAAGTGTGTTTTTATAGTGAGTCTACAGAGGGAAGTGTGTTTTATAGTGAGTCTACAGAGGGAAGTGTGTTTTTAAAGTGAGTCTACAGGGGGAAGTGTGTTTTATAGTGAGTCTACAGAGGGAAGTGTGTTTTTAAAGTGAGTCTACAGGGGGAAGTGTGTTTTTATAGTGAGTCTACATGGGGAAGTGTGTTTTATAGTGAGTCTACAGGGGGAAGTGTGTTTTATAGTGAGTCTAAAGGGGGAAGTGTGTTTTTATAGTGAGTATACAGAGGGAAGTGTGTTTTATAGTGATTTTACAGAGGGAAGTGTGTTTTATAGTGAGTCTACAGGGGGAAGTGTGTTTTTATTGTGAGTCTACAGGGGGAAGTGTATTTTATAGTGAGTCTATAGTTGGAAGTGTGTTTTATAGTGAGTCTACAGGGGGAAGTGTGTTTTATAGTGAGACCACAGAGGGAAGTGTGTTTTATAGTGAGTCTACAGAGGTAAGTGTGTTTTTATAGTGAGTCTACAGAGGGAAGTGTGTTTTATAGTGAGTCTACAGAGGGAAGTGTGTTTTTAAAGTGAGTCTACAGGGGGAAGTGTGTTTTATAGTGAGTCTACAGAGGGAAGTGTGTTTTTAAAGTGAGTCTACAGGTGGAAGTGTGTTTTTATAGTGAGTCTACAGAGGGAAGTGTGTTTTATAGTTATTTTACAGAGGGAAGTGTGTTTTATAGTGAGTCTACAGGGGGAAGTGTGTTTTTATTGTGAGTGTACAGGGGGGAGTGTATTTTATAGTGAGTCTATAGTTGGAAGTGTGTTTTATAGTGAGTCTACAGGGGGAAGTGTGTTTTACAGTGAGTCTGCAGAGGGAAGTGTGTTTTTATAGTGAGTCTACAGAGGGAAGTGTGTTTTTATGGTGAATGTATTTTTATAGTGAGTCTACAGAGGGAAGAGTGTTTTATAGTGAGTCTACAGGGGGAAGTGTGCTTTTATAGTGAATCTACAGGGGGAAGTGTGTTTTTATAGTGAGTCTACATGGGGAAGTGTGTTTTATAGTGAGTCTACAGGGGGAAGTGTGTTTTATAGTGAGTCTACAGGGGGAAGTGTGTTTTTATATTGAGTCTACAGAGGGAAGTGTGTTTTTATAGTGAGTCTACAGAGGGAAGTGTGTTTTTATAGTGAGTCTACAGAGGGAAGTGTGTTTTTATAGTGAGTCTACAAGGGGAAGTGTGTTTTTATAGTGAGTCAACAGGGGGAAGTGTGTTTTATAGTGAGTCTACAGGGGGAAGTGTATTTTGATAGTGAGTCTACAGGGGGAAGTGTGTTTTTATAGTGAGTCTACAGAGGTAAGTGTGTTTTATAGTGAGTCTACAGAGGTAAGTGTCTTTTATAGTGAGTCTGCAAAGAGAAGTGTGTTTTTATAGTGAGTCTACAGAGGGAAGTGTGTTTTTATAGTGAGTCTACAGAGGGAAGTGTGTTTTATAGTGAGTCTACAGAGGGAAGTGTGTTTTTAAAGTGAGTCTACAGGGGGAAGTGTGTTTTATAGTGAGTCTACAGAGGGAAGTGTGTTTTTAAAGTGAGTCTACAGAGGGAAGTGTGTTTTTAAAGTGAGTCTACAGGGGGAAGTGTGTTTTTATAGTGAGTCTACAGAGGGAAGTGTGTTTTTATAGTGAGTCTACAGAGGGAAGTGTGTTTTTATAGTGAATGTGTTTTTATAGTGCGTCTACAGAGGGAAGTGTGTTTTTATAGTGAGTCTACAGAGGGAAGTGTGTTTTTATAGTGAGTGTATTTTTGTAGTGAGTTTACAGAGGTAAGTGTGTTTTATAGTGAGTCTACAGACGGAAGAGTGTTTTATAATGAGTCTACAGAGGGAAGTGTGTTTTATAGTGAGTTTACAGAGGGCAGTGTGTTTTATAGTGAGTGGACAGGGAGAAGTGTGTTTTTATAGTGAGTCTACAGGGGGAAGTGTGTTTTTAAAGTGAGGCTACAGGGGGAAGTGTGTTTTTATAGTGAGTCTACATGGTGAAGTGTGTTTTATAGTGAGTCTACAGGGGGAAGTGTGTTGTATAGTGAGTCTACAGGGGGAAGTGTGTTTTATAGTGAGTCAACAGGGGGAAGTGTGTTTTTGTAGTGAGTCAACAGGGGGAAGTGTGTTTTATAGTGAGTCTACAGGGGGAAGTGTGTTTTATAGTGAGTCTACAGGGGGAAGTGTGTTTTTATAGTGAGTCTACAGGGGGAAGTGTGTTTTATAGTGAGTCTACAGGGGGAAGTGTGTTTTTATAGTGAGTCTACAGGGGGAAGTGTGTTTTTATAGTGAGTCTACAGGGGGAAGTGTGCTTTTATAGTGAGTCTACAGAGGTAAGTGTGTTTTATAGTGAGTCTATAGAGGGAAGTGTGTTTTATAGTGAGTCTAAAGAGGTAAGTGTGTTTTATTGTGAGTCTGCAAAGGGAAGTGTGTTTTTATAGTGAGTCTACAGAGGGAAGTATGTTTTATAGTGAGTCTACAGAGGGAAGAGTGTTTTTGTAGTGAGTCTACAGGGGGAAGTGTGTTTTATAGTGAGTTTACAGAGGGAAGTGTGTTTTATAGTGAGTCTGCAGGGGGAAGTGTGTTTTTATAGTGAGTCTACAGAGGTAAGTGTGTTTTATAGTGAGTCTACAGAGGGAAGTGTAATTTCACAGTGAGTCTACAGAGGTAAGTGTGTTTTATAGTGAGTCTGCAAAGGGAAGTGTGTTTTTATAGTGAGTCTACAGAGGGAAGTGTGTTTTTATAGTGAGTCTACAGAGGGAAGTGTGTTTTATAGTGAGTCTACAGAGGGAAGTGTGTTTTTATAGTGAGTATACAGAGGGAAGTGTGTTTTATAGTGATTTTACAGAGGGAAGTGTGTTTTATAGTGAGTCTACAGGGGGAAGTGTGTTTTTATTGTGAGTCTACAGGGGGAAGTGTATTTTATAGTGAGTCTATAGTTGGAAGTGTGTTTTATAGTGAGTCTACAGGGGGAAGTGTGTTTTATAGTGAGACCACAGAGGGAAGTGTGTTTTATAGTGAGTCTACAGAGGTAAGTGTGTTTTTATAGTGAGTCTACAGAGGGAAGTGTAATTTTATAGTGAGTCTACAGAGGTAAGTGTGTTTTATAGTGAGTCTGCAAAGGGAAGTGTGTTTTTATGCTGAGTCTACAGACAGGAGTGTGTTTTTATAGTGAGTCTACAGAGGGAAGTGTGTTTTTATAGTGAGTGTATTTTTGTAGTGAGTCTACAGAGGGAAGTGTGTTTTATAGTGAGTCTACAGAGGGAAGAGTGTTTTATAGTGAGTCTACAGAGGGAAGTGTGTTTTTATAGTGAGTCTACAGAGGGAAGTGTGTTTTTATAGTGAGTGTATTTTTATAGTGAGTCTACAGAGGGAAGTGTGTTTTATAGTGAATCTACAGAGGGAAGAGTGTTTTATAGTGAGTCTACAGGGGGAAGTGTGTTTTTATAGTGAGTCTACAGGGGGAAGTGTGTTTTTATAGTGAGTCTACATGGGGAAGTGTGTTTTATAGTGAGTCTACAGGGGGAAGTGTGTTTTATAGTGAGTCTAAAGGGGGAAGTGTGTTTTTATAATGAGTCTACAGAGGGAAGTGTGTTTTTATAGTGAGTCTACAGAGGGAAGTGTGTTTTTATAGTGAGTGTATTTTTGTAGTGAGTGTACAGAGGTAAGTGTGTTTTATAGTGAGTCTACAGAGGGAAGTGTGTTTTTAAAGTGAGTCTACAGGTGGAAGTGTGTTTTTATAGTGAGTCTACAGAGGGAAGTGTGTTTTATAGTTATTTTACAGAGGGAAGTGTGTTTTATAGTGAGTCTACAGGGGGAAGTGTGTTTTTATTGTGAGTGTACAGGGGGGAGTGTATTTTATAGTGAGTCTATAGTTGGAAGTGTGTTTTATAGTGAGTCTACAGGGGGAAGTGTGTTTTATAGTGAGTCTACAGAGGGAAGTGTGTTTTTATAGTGAGTCTACAGAGGGAAGTGTGTTTTTATGGTGAATGTATTTTTATAGTGAGTCTACAGAGGGAAGAGTGTTTTATAGTGAGTCTACAGGGGGAAGTGTGCTTTTATAGTGAATCTACAGGGGGAAGTGTGTTTTTATAGTGAGTCTACATGGGGAAGTGTGTTTTATAGTGAGTCTACAGGGGGAAGTGTGTTTTATAGTGAGTCTACAGGGGGAAGTGTGTTTTTATATTGAGTCTACAGAGGGAAGTGTGTTTTTATAGTGAGTCTACAGAGGGAAGTGTGTTTTTATAGTGAGTGTATTTTTGTAGTGAGTGTACAGAGGTAAGTGTGTTTTATAGTAAGTCTACAGAGGGAAGTGTGTTTTTAAAGTGAGTCTACAGGTGGAAGTGTGTTTTTATAGTGAGTCTACAGAGGGAAGTTTGTTTTATAGTTATTTTACAGAGGGAAGTGTGTTTTATAGTGAGTCTACAGGGGGAAGTGTGTTTTTAATGTGAGTCTACAGGGGGGAGTGTATTTTATAGTGAGTCTATAGTTGGAAGTGTGTTTTATAGTGAGTCTACAGGGGGAAGTGTGTTTTATAGTGAGTCTACAGAGGGAAGTGTGTTTTTATAGTGAGTCTACAGAGGGAAGTGTGTTTTTATAGTGAATGTATTTTTATAGTGAGTCTACAGAGGGAAGTGTGTTTTTATAGTGAGTCTACAGAGGGAAGTGTGTTTTTATAGTGAGTCTACAAAAGAAAGTGTGTTTTTATAGTGAGCCTACAGAGGTAAGTGTGTTTTATAGTGAGTCTACAGAGGGAAATGTGTTTTATAGTGAGTCTACAGGGGGAACTGTGTTTTTTAGTGAGTCTACAGGGGGTAGTGTGTTTTATAGTGAGTCTACAGGGGGAAGTGTATTTTATAGTGAGTCTACTGAGGGAAGTGTGTTTTATAGTGAGTCTACAGGGGGAAGTGTGTTTTATAGTGAGTCTACAGGGGGAAGTGTGTTTTTATAGTGAGTCTACAGAGGGAAGTGTGTTTTTATAGTGAGTCTACAGAGGGAAGTGTGTTTTTATAGTGAGTGTATTTTTGTAGTGAGTGTACAGAGGTAAGTGTGTTTTTAAAGTGAGTCTACAGGTGGAAGTGTGTTTTTATAGTGAGTCTACAGAGGGAAGTGTGTTTTATAGTGATTTTACAGAGGGAAGTGTGTTTTATAGTGAGTCTACAGGGGGAAGTGTGTTTTTATTGTGAGTCTACAGGGGGAAGTGTGTTTTATAGTGAGTGTATTTTTATAGTGAGTCTACAGAGGGAAGTGTGTTTTTATAGTGAGTCTACAGAGGGAAGTGTGTTTTATAGTGAGTGTATTTTTGTAGTGAGTGTACAGAGGTAAGTGTGTTTTATAGTGAGTCTACAGGGGGAAGTGTGTTTTTATTGTGAGTCTACAGGGGGAAGTGTGTTTTTATAGTGAGTGTATTTTTATAGTGAGTCTACAGAGGGAAGTGTGTTTTTATAGTGAGTCTACAGAGGGAAGTGTGTTTTATAGTGAGTGTATTTTTGTAGTGAGTGTACAGAGGTAAGTGTGTTTTATAGTGAGTCTACAGAGGGAAGTGTGTTTTATAGTGAGTTTACAGAGGGAAGTGTGTTTTATAGTGAGTGTACAGGGAGAAGTGTGTTTTTATAGTGAGTCTACAGGGGGAAGTGTGTTTTTAAAGTGAGGCTACAGGGGGAAGTGTGTTTTATAGTGAGTCTACATGGGGAAGTGTGTTTTATAGTGAGTCTACAGGGGGAAGTGTGTTTTATAGTGAGTCTACAGGGGGAAGTGTGTTTTATAGTGAGTCTACAGGGGGAAGTGTGTTTTTATAATGAGTCAACAGGGGGAAGTGTGTTTTTGTAGTGAGTCAACAGGGGGAAGTGTGTTTTATAGTGAGTCTACAGGGGGAAGTGTGTTTTGTAGTGAGTCTACAGGGGGAAGTGTGTTTTATAGTGAGTCTACAGAGGGAAGTGTGTTTTTATAGTGAGTCTACAGAGGGAAGTGTGTTTTTATAGTGAGTGTATTTTTATAGTGAGTCTACAGAGGGAAGTGTGTTTTTATAGTGAGTCTACAGAGGGAAGTGTGTTTTTATAGTGAGTGTATTTTTGTAGTGAGTGTACAGAGGTAAGTATGTTTTATAGTGAGTCTACAGAGGGAAGAGTGTTTTATAGTGAGTTTACAGAGGGAAGTGTGTTTTATAGTGAGTTTACAGAGGGAAGTGTGTTTTATAGTGAGTGTACAGGGAGAAGTGTGTTTTTATAGTGAGTCTACAGAGGGAAGTGTGTTTTTAAAGTGAGGCTACAGGGGGAAGTGTGTTTTTATAGTGAGTCTACATGGGGAAGTGTGTTTTATAGTGAGTCTACAGGGGGAAGTGTGTTTTATAGTGAGTCTACAGGGGGAAGTGTGTTTTATAGTGAGTCTACAGAGGGAAGTGTGTTTTTATAGTGAGTCTACAGAGGGAAGTGTGTTTTTATAGTGAGTGTATTTTTGTAGTGAGTGTACAGAGGTAAGTGTGTTTTATAGTGAGTCTACAGAGGGAAGAGTGTTTTATAGTGAGTCTACAGAGGGAAGTGTGTTTTATAGTGAGTCTACAGGTTGAAGTGTGTTTTATAGTGAGTCTACAGGGGGAAGTGTGTTTTTATAGTGAGTCAACAGGGGGAAGTGTGTTTTTGTAGTGAGTCAACAGGGGGAAGTGTGTTTTATAGTGAGTCTACAGGGGGAAGTGTGTTTTATAGTGAGTCTACAGGGGGAAGTGTGTTTTATAGTGAGTCTACAGAGGGAAGTGTGTTTTTATAGTGAGTCTACAGAGGGAAGTGTGTTTTTATAGTGAGTGTATTTTTATAGTGAGTCTACAGTGGGAAGTGTGTTTTTATAGTGAGTCTACAGAGGGAAGTGTGTTTTTATAGTGAGTGTATTTTTGTAGTGAGTGTACAGAGGTAAGTGTGTTTTATAGTGAGTCTACAGAGGGAAGAGTGTTTTATAGTGAGTCTACAGAGGGAAGTGTGTTTTATAGTGAGTTTACAGAGGGAATTGTGTTTTATAGTGAGTGTACAGGGAGAAGTGTGTTTTTATAGTGAGTCTACAGGGGGAAGTGTGTTTTTAAAGTGAGGCTACAGGGGGAAGTGTGTTTTTATAGTGAGTCTACATGGGGAAGTGTGTTTTATAGTGAGTGTATTTTTATAGTGAGTCTACAGAGGGAAGTGTGTTTTTATAGTGAGTCTACAGAGGGAAGTGTGTTTTTATAGTGAGTGTATTTTTGTAGTGAGTGTACAGAGGTAAGTATGTTTTATAGTGAGTCTACAGAGGGAAGAGTGTTTTATAGTCAGTGTATTTTTGTAGTGAGTGTACAGAGGTAAGTGTGTTTTATAGTGAGTCTACAGGGGGAAGTGTGTTTTTATTGTGAGTCTACAGGGGGAAGTGTGTTTTTATAGTGAGTGTATTTTTATAGTGAGTCTACAGAGGGAAGTGTGTTTTTATAGTGAGTCTACAGGGGGAAGTGTGTTTTTATTGTGAGTCTACAGGGGGAAGTGTGTTTTTATAGTGAGTGTATTTTTATAGTGAGTCTACAGAGGGAAGTGTGTTTTTATAGTGAGTCTACAGAGGGAAGTGTGTTTTATAGTGAGTGTATTTTTGTAGTGAGTGTACAGAGGTAAGTGTGTTTTATAGTGAGTCTACAGAGGGAAGTGTGTTTTATAGTGAGTTTACAGAGGGAAGTGTGTTTTATAGTGAGTGTACAGGGAGAAGTGTGTTTTTATAGTGAGTCTACAGGGGGAAGTGTGTTTTTAAAGTGAGGCTACAGGGGGAAGTGTGTTTTATAGTGAGTCTACATGGGGAAGTGTGTTTTATAGTGAGTCTACAGGGGGAAGTGTGTTTTATAGTGAGTCTACAGGGGGAAGTGTGTTTTATAGTGAGTCTACAGGGGGAAGTGTGTTTTTATAGTGAGTCAACAGGGGGAAGTGTGTTTTTGTAGTGAGTCAACAGGGGGAAGTGTGTTTTATAGTGAGTCTACAGGGGGAAGTGTGTTTTATAGTGAGTCTACAGGGGGAAGTGTGTTTTATAGTGAGTCTACAGAGGGAAGTGTGTTTTTATAGTGAGTCTACAGAGGGAAGTGTGTTTTTATAGTGAGTGTATTTTTATAGTGAGTCTACAGAGGGAAGTGTGTTTTTATAGTGAGTCTACAGAGGGAAGTGTGTTTTTATAGTGAGTGTATTTTTGTAGTGAGTGTACAGAGGTAAGTATGTTTTATAGTGAGTCTACAGAGGGAAGAGTGTTTTATAGTGAGTTTACAGAGGGAAGTGTGTTTTATAGTGAGTTTACAGAGGGAAGTGTGTTTTATAGTGAGTGTACAGGGAGAAGTGTGTTTTTATAGTGAGTCTACAGAGGGAAGTGTGTTTTTAAAGTGAGGCTACAGGGGGAAGTGTTTTTTTTATAGTGAGTCTACATGGGGAAGTGTGTTTTATAGTGAGTCTACAGGGGGAAGTGTGTTTTATAGTGAGTCTACAGGGGGAAGTGTGTTTTATAGTGAGTCTACAGAGGGAAGTGTGTTTTTATAGTGAGTCTACAGAGGGAAGTGTGTTTTTATAGTGAGTGTATTTTTGTAGTGAGTGTACAGAGGTAAGTGTGTTTTATAGTGAGTCTACAGAGGGAAGAGTGTTTTATAGTGAGTCTACAGAGGGAAGTGTGTTTTATAGTGAGTCTACAGGTTGAAGTGTGTTTTATAGTGAGTCTACAGGGGGAAGTGTGTTTTTATAGTGAGTCAACAGGGGGAAGTGTGTTTTTGTAGTGAGTCAACAGGGGGAAGTGTGTTTTATAGTGAGTCTACAGGGGGAAGTGTGTTTTATAGTGAGTCTACAGGGGGAAGTGTGTTTTATAGTGAGTCTACAGAGGGAAGTGTGTTTTTATAGTGAGTCTACAGAGGGAAGTGTGTTTTTATAGTGAGTGTATTTTTATAGTGAGTCTACAGTGGGAAGTGTGTTTTTATAGTGAGTCTACAGAGGGAAGTGTGTTTTTATAGTGAGTGTATTTTTGTAGTGAGTCTACAGAGGGAAGAGTGTTTTATAGTGAGTCTACAGAGGGAAGTGTGTTTTATAGTGAGTTTACAGAGGGAAGTGTGTTTTATAGTGAGTGTACAGGGAGAAGTGTGTTTTTATAGTGAGTCTACAGGGGGAAGTGTGTTTTTAAAGTGAGGCTACAGGGGGAAGTGTGTTTTTATAGTGAGTCTACATGGGGAAGTGTGTTTTATAGTGAGTGTATTTTTATAGTGAGTCTACAGAGGGAAGTGTGTTTTTATAGTGAGTCTACAGAGGGAAGTGTGTTTTTATAGTGAGTGTATTTTTGTAGTGAGTGTACAGAGGTAAGTATGTTTTATAGTGAGTCTACAGAGGGAAGAGTGTTTTATAGTGAGTTTACAGAGGGAAGTGTGTTTTATAGTGAGTTTACAGAGGGAAGTGTGTTTTATAGTGAGTGTACAGGGAGAAGTGTGTTTTTATAGTGAGTCTACAGAGGGAAGTGTGTTTTTAAAGTGAGGCTACAGGGGGAAGTGTGTTTTTATAGTGAGTCTACATGGGGAAGTGTGTTTTATAGTGAGTCTACAGGGGGAAGTGTGTTTTATAGTGAGTCTACAGGGGGAAGTGTGTTTTATAGTGAGTCTACAGAGGGAAGTGTGTTTTTATAGTGAGTCTACAGAGGGAAGTGTGTTTTTATAGTGAGTGTATTTTTGTAGTGAGTGTACAGAGGTAAGTGTGTTTATAGTGAGTCTACAGAGGGAAGAGTGTTTTATAGTGAGTCTACAGAGGGAAGTGTGTTTTATAGTGAGTCTACAGGTTGAAGTGTGTTTTATAGTGAGTCTACAGAGGGAAGTGTGTTTTTATAGTGAGTCAACAGGGGGAAGTGTGTTTTTGTAGTGAGTCAACAGGGGGAAGTGTGTTTTATAGTGAGTCTACAGGGGGAAGTGTGTTTTATAGTGAGTCTACAGGGGGAAGTGTGTTTTATAGTGAGTCTACAGAGGGAAGTGTGTTTTTTTAGTGAGTCTACAGAGGGAAGTGTGTTTTTATAGTGAGTGTATTTTTATAGTGAGTCTACAGTGGGAAGTGTGTTTTTATAGTGAGTCTACAGAGGGAAGTGTGTTTTTATAGTGAGTGTATTTTTGTAGTGAGTGTACAGAGGTAAGTGTGTTTTATAGTGAGTCTACAGAGGGAAGAGTGTTTTATAGTGAGTCTACAGAAGGAAGTGTGTTTTATAGTGAGTTTACAGAGGGAAGTGTGTTTTATAGTGAGTGTACAGGGAGAAGTGTGTTTTTATAGTGAGTCTACAGGGGGAAGTGTGTTTTTAAAGTGAGGCTACAGGGGGAAGTGTGTTTTTATAGTGAGTCTACATGGGGAAGTGTGTTTTATAGTGAGTCTACAGGGGGAAGTGTGTTTTATAGTGAGTCTACAGGGGGAAGTGTGTTTTATAGTGAGTCTACAGAGGGAAGTGTGTTTTTATAGTGAGTCTACAGAGGGAAGTGTGTTTTTATAGTGAGTGTATTTTTGTAGTGAGTGTACAGAGGTAAGTGTGTTTTATAGTGAGTCTACAGAGGGAAGAGTGTTTTATAGTGAGTCTACAGAGGGAAGTGTGTTTTATAGTGAGTTTACAGAGGGAAGTGTGTTTTATAGTGAGTGTACAGGGAGAAGTGTGTTTTTATAGTGAGTCTACAGGGGGAAGTGTGTTTTTAATGTGAGGCTACAGGGGGAAGTGTGTTTTTATAGTGAGTCTACATGGGGAAGTGTGTTTTATAGTGAGTCTACAGGGGGAAGTGTGTTTTTATAGTGAGTCTACAGGGGGAAGTGTGTTTTTATAGTGAGTCTACAGGGGGAAGTGTGTTTTATAGTGAGTCTACAGGGGGAAGTGTGTTTTATAGTGAGTCTACAGGGGGAAGTGTGTTTTATAGTGAGTCTACAGGGGGAAGTGTGTTTTATAGTGAGTCTACAGAGGGAAGTGTGTTTTTATAGTGTGTGTATTTTTATAGTGAGTCTCCAGAGGGAAGAGTGTTTTTATAGTGAGTATACATGGGGGAAGTGTGTTTTATAGTGAGTCTACTGGGGGAAGTGTGTTTTATAGTGAGTCTACAGGGGGAAGTGTGTTTTTATAGTGAGTCTACAGGGGGAAGTGTGTTTTTATAGTGAGTGTACAAGGGGAAGTGTGTTTTATAGTGAGTCTACAGGGGGAAGAGTGTTTTATAGTGAGTCTACAGAGGGAAGTGTGTTTTATAGTGAGTTTACAGAGGGAAGTGTGTTTTATAGTGAGTGTACAGGGAGAAGTGTGTTTTTATAGTGAGTCTACAGGGGGAAGTGTGTTTTTAAAGTGAGGCTACAGGGGGAAGTGTGTTTTTATAGTGAGTCTACATGGGGAAGTGTGTTTTATAGTGAGTCTACAGGGGGAAGTGTGTTTTATAGTGAGTCTACAGGGGGATGTGTGTTTTATAGTGAGTCTACAGAGGGAAGTGTGTTTTTATAGTGAGTCTACAGAGGGAAGTGTGTTTTTATAGTGAGTGTATTTTTGTAGTGAGTGTACAGAGGTAAGTGTGTTTTATAGTGAGTCTACAGAGGGAAGATTGTTTTATAGTGAGTCTACAGAGGGAAGTTTTTTTTATAGTGAGTTTACAGAGGGAAGTGTGTTTTATAGTGAGTGTACAGGGAGAAGTGTGTTTTTATAGTGAGTCTACAGGGGGAAGTGTGTTTTTAAAGTGAGGCTACAGGGGGAAGTGTGTTTTTATAGTGAGTCTACATGGGGAAGTGTGTTTTATAGTGAGTCTACAGGGGGAAGTGTGTTTTATAGTGAGTCTAAAGGGGGAAGTGTGTTTTATAGTGAGTCTACAGGGGGAAGTGTGTTTTTATAGTGAGTCAACAGGGGGAAGTGTGTTTTTGTAGTGAGTCAACAGGGGGAAGTGTGTTTTATAGTGAGTCTACAGGGGGAAGTGTGTTTTATAGTGAGTCTACAGGGGGAAGTGTGTTTTATAGTGAGTCTACAGAGGGAAGTGTGTTTTTATAATGAGTCTACAGAGGGAAGTTTGTTTTTATAGTGAGTGTATTTTTATAGTGAGTCTACAGAGGGAAGTGTGTTTTTATAGTGAGTCTACAGAGGGAAGTGTGTTTTTATAGTGAGTGTATTTTTGTAGTGAGTGTACAGAGGTAAGTGTGTTTTATAGTGAGTCTACAGAGGGAAGAGTGTTTTATAGTGAGTCTACAGAGGGAAGTGTGTTTTATAGTGAGTTTACAGAGGGAAGTGTGTTTTATAGTGAGTGTACAGGGAGAAGTGTGTTTTTATAGTGAGTCTACAGGGGGAAGTGTGTTTTTAAAGTGAGGCTACAGGGGGAAGTGTGTTTTTATAGTGAGTCTACATGGGGAAGTGTGTTTTATAGTGAGTCTACAGGGGGAAGTGTGTTTTATAGTGAGTCTACAGGGGGAAGTGTGTTTTATAGTGAGTCTACAGAGGGAAGTGTGTTTTTATAGTGAGTCTACAGAGGGAAGTGTGTTTTTATAGTGAGTGTATTTTTGTAGTGAGTGTACAGAGGTAAGTGTGTTTTATAGTGAGTCTACAGAGGGAAGTGTGTTTTATAGTGAGTTTACAGAGGGAAGTGTGTTTTATAGTGAGTGTACAGGGAGAAGTGTGTTTTTATAGTGAGTCTACAGGGGGAAGTGTGTTTTTAAAGTGAGGCTACAGGGGGAAGTGTGTTTTTATAGTGAGTCTACATGGGGAAGTGTGTTTTATAGTGAGTCTACAGGGGGAAGTGTGTTTTATAGTGAGTCTAAAGGGGGAAGTGTGTTTTATAGTGAGTCTACAGGGGGAAGTGTGTTTTTATAGTGAGTCAACAGGGGGAAGTGTGTTTTTGTAGTGAGTCAACAGGGGGAAGTGTGTTTTATAGTGAGTCTACAGGGGGAAGTGTGTTTTATAGTGAGTCTACAGGGGGAAGTGTGTTTTATAGTGAGTCTACAGAGGGAAGTGTGTTTTTATAGTGAGTCTACAGAGGGAAGTTTGTTTTTATAGTGAGTGTATTTTTATAGTGAGTCTACAGAGGGAAGTGTGTTTTTATAGTGAGTCTACAGAGGGAAGTGTGTTTTTATAGTGAGTTTATTTTTGTAGTGAGTGTACAGAGGTAAGTGTGTTTTATAGTGAGTCTACAGAGGGAAGAGTGTTTTATAGTGAGTCTACAGAGGGAAGTGTGTTTTATAGTGAGTTTACAGAGGGAAGTGTGTTTTATAGTGAGTGTACAGGGAGAAGTGTGTTTTTATAGTGAGTCTACAGGGGGAAGTGTGTTTTTAATGTGAGGCTACAGGGGGAAGTGTGTTTTTATAGTGAGTCTACATGGGGAAGTGTGTTTTATAGTGAGTCTACAGGGGGAAGTGTGTTTTTATAGTGAGTCTACAGGGGGAAGTGTGTTTTTATAGTGAGTCTACAGGGGGAAGTGTGTTTTATAGTGAGTCTACAGGGGGAAGTGTGTTTTATAGTGAGTCTACAGGGGGAAGTGTGTTTTATAGTGAGTCTACAGGGGGAAGTGTGTTTTATAGTGAGTCTACAGAGGGAAGTGTGTTTTTATAGTGTGTGTATTTTTATAGTGAGTCTCCAGAGGGAAGAGTGTTTTTATAGTGAGTATACATGGGGGAAGTGTGTTTTATAGTGAGTCTACTGGGGGAAGTGTGTTTTATAGTGAGTCTACAGGGGGAAGTGTGTTTTTATAGTGAGTCTACAGGGGGAAGTGTGTTTTTATAGTGAGTGTACAGGGGGAAGTGTGTTTTATAGTGAGTCTACAGGGGGAAGAGTGTTTTATAGTGAGTCTACAGAGGGAAGTGTGTTTTATAGTGAGTTTACAGAGGGAAGTGTGTTTTATAGTGAGTGTACAGGGAGAAGTGTGTTTTTATAGTGAGTCTACAGGGGGAAGTGTGTTTTTAAAGTGAGGCTACAGGGGGAAGTGTGTTTTTATAGTGAGTCTACATGGGGAAGTGTGTTTTATAGTGAGTCTACAGGGGGAAGTGTGTTTTATAGTGAGTCTACAGGGGGAAGTGTGTTTTATAGTGAGTCTACAGAGGGAAGTGTGTTTTTATAGTGAGTCTACAGAGGGAAGTGTGTTTTTATAGTGAGTGTATTTTTGTAGTGAGTGTACAGAGGTAAGTGTGTTTTATAGTGAGTCTACAGAGGGAAGAGTGTTTTATAGTGAGTCTACAGAGGGAAGTTTTTTTTATAGTGAGTTTACAGAGGGAAGTGTGTTTTATAGTGAGTTTACAGAGGGAAGTGTGTTTTATAGTGAGTGTACAGGGAGAAGTGTGTTTTTATAGTGAGTCTACAGGGGGAAGTGTGTTTTTAAAGTGAGGCTACAGGGGGAAGTGTGTTTTTATAGTGAGTCTACATGGGGAAGTGTGTTTTATAGTGAGTCTACAGGGGGAAGTGTGTTTTATAGTGAGTCTAAAGGGGGAAGTGTGTTTTATAGTGAGTCTACAGGGGGAAGTGTGTTTTTATAGTGAGTCAACAGGGGGAAGTGTGTTTTTGTAGTGAGTCAACAGGGGGAAGTGTGTTTTATAGTGAGTCTACAGGGGGAATAGTGTTTTATAGTGAGTCTACAGGGGGAAGTGTGTTTTATAGTGAGTCTACAGAGGGAAGTGTGTTTTTATAGTGAGTCTACAGAGGGAAGTTTGTTTTTATAGTGAGTGTATTTTTATAGTGAGTCTACAGAGGGAAGTGTGTTTTTATAGTGAGTCTACAGAGGGAAGTGTGTTTTTATAGTGAGTGTATTTTTGTAGTGAGTGTACAGAGGTAAGTGTGTTTTATAGTGAGTCTACAGAGGGAAGAGTGTTTTATAGTGAGTCTACAGAGGGAAGTGTGTTTTATAGTGAGTTTACAGAGGGAAGTGTGTTTTATAGTGAGTGTACAGGGAGAAGTGTGTTTTTATAGTGAGTCTACAGGGGGAAGTGTGTTTTTAAAGTGAGGCTACAGGGGGAAGTGTGTTTTTATAGTGAGTCTACATGGGGAAGTGTGTTTTATAGTGAGTCTACAGGGGGAAGTGTGTTTTATAGTGAGTCTACAGGGGGAAGTGTGTTTTATAGTGAGTCTACAGAGGGAAGTGTGTTTTTATAGTGAGTCTACAGAGGGAAGTGTGTTTTTATAGTGAGTGTATTTTTGTAGTGAGTGTACAGAGATAAGTGTGTTTTATAGTGAGTCTACAGAGGGAAGAGTGTTTTATAGTGAGTCTACAGAGGGAAGTTTTTTTTATAGTGAGTTTACAGAGGGAAGTGTGTTTTATAGTGAGTGTACAGGGAGAAGTGTGTTTTTATAGTGAGTCTACAGGGGGAAGTGTGTTTTTAAAGTGAGGCTACAGGGGGAAGTGTGTTTTTATAGTGAGTCTACATGGGGAAGTGTGTTTTATAGTGAGTCTACGGGGGAAGTGTGTTTTATAGTGAGTCTAAAGGGGGAAGTGTGTTTTATAGTGAGTCTACAGGGGGAAGTGTGTTTTTATAGTGAGTCAACAGGGGGAAGTGTGTTTTTGTAGTGAGTCAACAGGGGGAAGTGTGTTTTATAGTGAGTCTACAGGGGGAAGTGTGTTTTATAGTGAGTCTACAGGGGGAAGTGTGTTTTTATAGTGAGTCTACAGAGGGAAGTGTGTTTTTATAGTGAGTGTATTTTTGTAGTGAGTGTACAGAGGTAAGTGTGTTTTATAGTGAGTCTACAGAGGGAAGAGTGTTTTATAGTGAGTCTACAGAGGGAAGTTTTTTTTATAGTGAGTTTACAGAGGGAAGTGTGTTTTATAGTGAGTGTACAGGGAGAAGTGTGTTTTTATAGTGAGTCTACAGGGGGAAGTGTGTTTTTAAAGTGAGGCTACAGGGGGAAGTGTGTTTTTATAGTGAGTCTACATGGGGAAGTGTGTTTTATAGTGAGTCTACAGGGGGAAGTGTGTTTTATAGTGAGTCTAAAGGGGGAAGTGTGTTTTATAGTGAGTCTACAGGGGGAAGTGTGTTTTTATAGTGAGTCAACAGGGGGAAGTGTGTTTTTGTAGTGAGTCAACAGGGGGAAGTGTGTTTTATAGTGAGTCTACAGGGGGAAGTGTGTTTTATAGTGAGTCTACAGGGGGAAGTGTGTTTTATAGTGAGTCTACAGAGGGAAGTGTGTTTTTATAGTGAGTCTACAGAGGGAAGTTTGTTTTTATAGTGAGTGTATTTTTATAGTGAGTCTACAGAGGGAAGTGTGTTTTTATAGTGAGTCTACAGAGGGAAGTGTGTTTTTATAGTGAGTTTATTTTTGTAGTGAGTCTACAGAGGGAAGAGTGTTTTTATAGTGAGTATACATGGGGGAAGTGTGTTTTATAGTGAGTCTACTGGGGGAAGTGTGTTTTATAGTGAGTCTACAGGGGGAAGTGTGTTTTTATAGTGAGTCTACAGGGGGAAGTGTGTTTTTATAGTGAGTGTACAGGGGGAAGTGTGTTTTATAGTGAGTCTACAGGGGGAAGTGTGTTTTTATAGTGAGTCTACAGGGGGATGTGTGTTTTTATAGTGAGTCTACAGGGGGAAGTGTGTTTTTATAGTGAATCTACAGAGGTAAGTGTGTTTTATATTGAGTCTACAGAGGGAAGTGTAATTTTATATTGAGTCTACAGAGGTAAGTGTGTTTTATAGTGAGTCTACAGAGGGAAGTGTGTTTTATAGTGAGTCTACAAGGGGAAGTGTGTTTTATAGTGAGTCTACAGAGGGAAGTGTGTTTTTATAGTGAGTCTACAAAAGAAAGTGTGTTTTTATAGTGAGCCTACAGAGGTAAGTGTGTTTTATAGTGAGTCTACAGAGGGAAGTGTGTTTTATAGTGAGTCTACAGGGGGACGTTTTTTTTTTAGTGAATCTACAGGGGGTAGTGTGTTTTATAGTGAGTCTACAGGGGGAAGTTTGTTTTATAGTGAGGCTACTGAGGGAAGTGTGTTTTATAGTGAGTCTACAGAGGGAAGTGTGTTTTATAGTGAGTCTACAGAGGGAAGTGTGTTTTCATACAGGCAGTCCCCAGATCACGAATGAGTTCTGTTTTGAGTTTTTTCGTGTGCGAGTCAGAACACTTACGTACAGTTCACATCTAGCATCAACTAGTCAAATGTTTTAGCATGCAGGATATATTTTACCTCCATCATCATAAATGTAACAATGCAGTAACAATAATGGATGCCACTGCAGTACAGTATTTATGGTGTATTGATTATTGGGATGACTAATGGTGTATTGATAACTGAGAGAGGGAATGGGATTGCAGGTATAAAAACATTAAAGAAATAGTCCTTCCACTTCAAACTGCCCACCTGACACGGCCCCCGGGGCGGCGGAGGCCGTTTGGCGCCAGAAGCGTTTGGCGCTCCCCTTCCCGTCTCCCCGTCACCGGGTACGTGAAAACCCTGTAAAAGCGTTTCAGCTCTCTCTGAACGATTAATGGTTTCCACTCCCGTTTCAGTCGTGGCCGTTTCCTTTTCTTCCATGCGTCACCACCACCGGCATCAGACCTACGCTGTGAAGCCGCGATTACGTGAGGAAACAACACAACAACATTTACGCAACCCGACCTAACATGGAGACGACGGCGTGGCGTTGTTGAACCGCCTAAAACGCGCAGTGTTTTGAGCGCCGCGCAAAGTAGTCCATCCGGTCGTTAGTGCGAACCACTGTGCGTAACTCGATGTTTTAAAATGATGGGCTTTACGCAGGTCGGCTCTTATGTATGGGCGTTCGTAACCCGGGGACTGCCTGTGTGTGTGTGTGTGTGTGTGTGTGTGTGTGTGTGTGTGTGTGTGTGTGTGTGTGTGCGCGCGCGCGCGTGTATGTATGTGTGTATATATATATATATATATAGTGTAATGAAAAGGTATATGTCTCCGATCTCTATTTTTGCACATTACACTTAGGTGTTTCAGATCTTGATACAAAATGTAATATAGTAAGACAAAGACAACCAAATCTGTGAATGTCCTCATTCATCCAGGTCACGGTTATCCAATTGAATCGAGAGCAACTGGACTTGGTATATATATACCAAGTCCAGTTGCACTCGATTCAATTCCTTTGGAGAAAAGAGAACCAAAGAACTACAAAATTCAGTTTTTAAATGGTGAGTTTATCTATTTAGGGGAAAACTTATATCCAACACCAACTGACCCTGTGTGGAAAAATAACTGCTCCCTTAGTTACTCAATAAACTAATAAACCAAACTTCATGGATCATTGGATTCAATTAGAACAGACACAGGCTTGATTACTGCCCACCCTGTTGAATCTAAACAGGACTCATATCGAACCTTACCATCAATGGAAAGTAGGGTACAAGGTCTCAAAATGCAGCACAGTACGCTGGGGTCAAAAGATACTCTGGAAAAGATGAGGGAAAAAAAGGTTGTTGAGCTTTGAAAGTCAGGAAAGGGTTACAAAGCCATGTGTAAGGCTCTGGGACTCCAGCGAACCACAGTGAGAGCCATTGTCTCCAAGTGCAGAAAACGTTGAACAGTGGTTAATCTTCCTAGGAGTGGCTGGCCTACCAAATATTCTCCAAGGGCGCAGCGACAACTCAACCAGGAAGTCACAAAACGCCCAGGACAACATGTAAAAAGAACTGCAGGCTTCTCTAGCCTCAGCTAAGACCATTGTTCATGATTCGACAATTAGAAAGAGATTGGGCAAAAATGGGATTCATGGGAGAGTTGCAAGGTGAAAACCACTGCTAAGGAGGAGAAACACTAGTGCTCAACTCACATTTGCAAAAAAGCACATTGACGACCCCCAAGGCTTTTGGGATACCAAAGTCAAACATAGGCATGGTGGTGGTAGTGTGATGGAGTGGGGATGGTTTTTTGCCTTGGAGCCTGGAAGACCTGGCGTCATTGAGGAACCGTGAATTCTGCTCTCTACCAGGAAGTTCTGAAGGAGAATGTCTGGTCATCAGTCTGTGATCGGAAGCTGAATCATAATTGGGTTATGCAGCAGGACAATGATTCAAACTGCAAGAGTAAGTCCACCTGAGAGTGGCAAAATGAAGGTTTTGGAGTGACCTAGTCAAAGTCCTGATTTGAACCCCATCGAGATACTGTGGCAGGACCTAAAATATCGCTGACTTACAGCAATTCTGTAAGAGTGGGCCAAATCTCCTCCACAGCAACGTGAAAGACTGATCTCCAATAATAGGAAGCATTTTGTTGCTGTTGGATAACTTTTTTCCTTCAATAAATGACACTATGATTTAAAAACTGTATTTTCTGACTACTCGGGTTCTCCTTGTACGAAGCTCTGAAACCATTCAGTGTGACAAATATGCAAAAATAGGGGAAATGAGGAAAAGGCAAATACTTTGTGGCAGTATATTTATTTATTTATACACACCGATTAGCCAAAACATTAAAACCACTGACAGGTAAGTGAATAACATTGATTATTGATTATCTTGTCACAATGGCACCTGACAACAGTTGGGACATATAAGGCAGCAAGTGAAGCCAGTTCTTGAAAGTAACGTGTTGGAAGCAGGAAAAATGGAGGAGAAAGGGATCTGAGCAACTTTGACAAGGGCCAAATTGTGATGGCGACTGGGTCTCCAAAACGGCAGGTCTTGTGGGGTGTCCCCGGTATGCCGTGTTGAGTACCTACCAAAAGTGGTCCAAGGAAGGATAATCGGTGAACCAGCTACAGGGTCATGGGCGCCCAAGGCTAATCGATGTGCATCGGGAGCGAAGGGTAGCCTGTCTGGTCCGAGCCCACAGAAGAGCTACTGTAGCTCACATTGCTGAAAAGGTTAATGCTGGCTATGACAGATAGGGTGAGAATACACATCTGCATAGCTGCAGACCGGTCAGAGTGCCCAGGATGACCCCTGTCCACCGCCAAAAGTGCCTACAATGAGCACATGAGCATCATAACTGGACTTTGGAGCAATGGAAGAAGGTGGCCTGGTCTGATGACTCACGTTTTCTTTTACATCACGTGGACGGCCGGGTGTGTGTGCATTGTTTACCTGGCAAAGAGGTGGCAGCAGGATGCATTATGGGAAGAAGGCGAGCCGACGGAGGCAGTGTGATGCTCTCGGCAATGTTCTGCTGGGAAACCTTGGGTCCTGGCCTTCATGTGGATGTTACTTTGACATGTGCCACCTACCTAATTGCAGACCAGGTACACCTCTTCATGGCAATAATATTCCCTGATGGCAGTGGCGTCTTTCAGCAGGATAATGCACCCTGCCACACTGCACAACATGTTCAGGAATGGTTGGAGGAACATGATAAGAGTTCAAGGTGTTGCCTTGGCCTCCAAATTCCTCACATCTCAATCAGATCAAGCACCTTCGGGATGTGGAAAAACAAGTCCTATCCATGGAGGCACTGGCTCACAACTTAGAGGACTTTAAAGATCTGCTGCTAACGTCTTGGTGCCAGATACCACAGGACACCTTCAGAGGTCTTACAGAGTCCATGCTTCGGCGTATCAGAGCTATTATGGCGGCACAAGGGGGACCTACACTATATTAGGTTGGTGGTTTTAATGTTTGGCTGATAATTTTTTATTTTTTTCCCTCAGGACGTGCATTTGTGTACCAAGGAGCAGCATCACTGTTGACAGTATGTTACTGCTTGGTACACAAATGTGAGTTCTGAACTAACTGATATTACATATTTCTAATTTTTTGTCACGCGTACATACCTGCGTACCAGTTATGTGCACCATTGTATATACAAACACACACGCACATGCATAGATACACATATGTGTGTGTGTATGTGTGTGTGTGTATTCAGCACTGTGCAAAGGTCTTAGGCACATCTAAAAAAAAATCTGTAAAGGAAGATACTTTTGAAATAAGTTTCTGAATATCAAAAAGTTATATAAACAGCGGTAAAGTTAAAAACGTAATCTCATCAATATTTGGCGTGACCAACCTTTGCCTTTAAAACTACACCCATTCTCAGGTACGCTGTTTTGCAGTTCAATAAGAAAATCAGCTGGTAGGTTGTTCCAACCATCCTGGAGAACTTGCTTCAGTTCTTCTGCAGACTTTGGCTGTTTCCCTTGCTTCGGTCTCTCCCGGTAACCCCACACAGCCTTGATGATGTCGACATCAGGGCTCCATGGAGGCCACACCATCTGTTGCAAAACCCCTTGTTCTTATTTTTGCCTGAGATAGTTCTTTGTCCTTGGCCGTGTGTTTAGGGGCATTATACAGCCGCAGCATGAAGTTGGGACCGATCAGACACCTCCTAGATCAGGGGTGCCCACAATTTTTTGACTCGTGAGCCACTTTTAAAATGACCAGGTCAAAATGATCTACTCATATTAAAAATAATAATGAAAATACTCAATACATGTTTTACATATATATGAACATTTATATGCAGTGTGTGTATTTATATACACTACCGTTCAAAAGTTTGGGATCACCCAAACAATTTTGTGTTTTCCATGAAAAGTCACACTTATTCACCACCATATGTTGTGAAATGAATAGAAAATAGAGTCAAGACATTGACAAGGTTAGAAATAATGATTTGTATTTGAAATAAGATTTTTTTTACATCAAACTTTGCTTTCGTCAAAGAATCCTCCATTTGCAGCAATTACAGCATTGCAGACCTTTGGCATTCTAGCTGTTAATTTGTTGAGGTAATCTGGAGAAATTGCACCCCACGCTTCCAGAAGCAGCTCCCACAAGTTGGATTGGTTGGATGGGCACTTCTTTGAGCAGATTGAGTTTCTGGAGCATCACATTTGTGGGGTCAATTAAACGCTCAAAATGGCCAGAAAAAGAGAACTTTCATCTGAAACTCGACAGTCTATTCTTGTTCTTAGAAATGAAGGCTATTCCATGCGAGAAATTGCTAAGAAATTGAAGATTTCCTACACCGGTGTGTACTACTCCCTTCAGAGGACAGCACAAACAGGCTCTAACAGGTACTATTTAATGAAGATGCCAGTTGGGGACCTGTGAGGCGTCTGTTTCTCAAACTAGAGACTCTAATGTACTTATCTTCTTGCTCAGTTGTGCAACGCGGCCTCCCACTTCTTTTTCTACTCTGGTTAGAGCCTGTTTGTGCTGTCCTCTGAAGGGAGTAGTACACACCGGTGTAGGAAATCTTCAATTTCTTTGCAATTTCTCGCATGGAATAGCCTTCATTTCTAAGAACAAGAATAGACTGTCGAGTTTCAGATGAAAGTTCTCTTTTTCTGGCCATTTTGAGCGTTTAATTGACCCCACAAATGTGATGCTCCAGAAACTCAATCTGCTCAAAGAAGTGCCCATCCAACCAATCCAACTTGTGGGAGCTGCTTCTGGAAGCGTGGGGTGCAATTTCTCCAGATTACCTCAACAAATTAACAGCTAGAATGCCAAAGGTCTGCAATGCTGTAATTGCTGCAAATGGAGGATTCTTTGACGAAAGCAAAGTTTGATGTAAAAAAAATCTTATTTCAAATACAAATCATTATTTCTAACCTTGTCAATGTCTTGACTCTATTTTCTCTTCATTTCACAACATATGGTGGTGAATAAGTGTGACTTTTCATGGAAAACACAAAATTGTTTGGGTGATCCCAAACTTTTGAACGGTAGTGTACATGTTGTGTTACATATACAGTATTGCAATGGATTTGCATTTATATTGAACCTTACACAGGCAATAATCATACCAAGCATTTGCTACTACACTATGTTGAAATTGCATCACTGCATGAACCTTTACAGCTGTGGTAAATAGATTTGTGATCTCTACCTCTCTACTCTGAGGATGACCTGCACTGGAGGGAGTCAGACAGGGTTGCATAGTTCGGACAGTAGCTGCTGGTAGCCAGCCTCAAGCAGGCCTCCAAATGATCATCTGTCATGGTGGAACGGTATTTGGACTTGACAATCTTCATGTGAGAAAAGGCTGACTCACACAAATAAGTAGAGCCGAATAATGCCGTCAAGGAGGTTGCACATTTCCTCATGTTTGGGTACTTGTCCTCTGTAAGTAAGTTCCAAAACGCTCCATGCACCCTGGACTTAAGCTGAATGTCAGCCTGTACTGTCAGCATCTCATCCTCCACTGCAGACGAGTTCAGGTGAAACAGTGTTGCCATTTTTGAGGCGAGAGAATCCACCTCTGTATCTTCCCCGAATGGGTAGCACATAAATGTAGCGATTGGCTCAAGCAAAGCAAAGTCTTGAAACCGTTTGTCAAAGTCTGACCGGACATTTTCAATCTGCTCTGTGTAGCGTGCACTGTCAAGTTGTGCACACGCCCTCCCTTGCTTCTCCAGCTCTGCTGCGAGGTTTCAGAAGTTTCCCAAATCACGGCGCTGCAACTTTGAGGACAGAAGTTGCATTTTCCGTTTGAAAGCGTTAACTGAGCTGATCATGTTTAACACGCTTTTGTCTTTTCCTTGCAGCTCTTAATTAAGCTCGTTCAACATGTTGGTTAAATCAGTTAAAAACGCCAAGTCTAGCAGCCACTGGTTGTCATTAAGTTGCTTGTGTTCCGCATGTTTAGTGATAAGGAGAAACTCCTTAATCTCCGGACAGAGCTCTCGAAATCTCTGCAAGAATCTCCCTCTACTAAGCCTTCTCACGTCAGTGTGTAGCAAGAGGCCAGAGTAGTTACAGTCAGCCTCTTCCAAATGTGTACCAAACAACCGTCTTTGAAGAGACCTCGCTTGAATAGAACAGGCGGGTTTGGTTGCCACATCCATGATCTCTTTCATGTTTAGCATTTTTGCGCATAATGCTTGTTGGTGTATTATGCAATGGTGATTAAGGAAGTCAGGGAAAGCATCGTCCTCCCTGCACTTGGCAATAAATCCATTGGAGCGGCCCACCATAGCAGGCGCACCGTCCGTGGTGATTGACACCAGTTAACACACTGGGAGCTGGATTTTATCCACAAAGTTTTTGAAGATCTGAAAAATGTCCTCTCCCCGCGTGTCTTCCTTCATGGGTAGTATTGTTAACAGCTCCTCTTTTGCGGTCATATCTTGAAACACCACGCGAATGAAAATGCACAATTGGGCCGTATCACTGATGTCCGTATACTCGTCCAATTGTAGTGAGAAACACTCGCAGTCCACGATGTCCCTCCAAAGCTGCTGTGTCAAATCATCGCCCATCACTTCACAGCGCCTTGTGACAGAATCTCTTGATAACTGGAGAGCTTTGATTGAAGGTATTATTTCTAATTTGTTTTTAAAGTCCCGAAACAATGAATCTGCTGCCTCAAGGAAGGCCTCTTTCATCATCTCTCCATCTTGGAAGGCTTTCTTATGCTTAATGATGGAGTGACTCACCCGTAAAGATGCTTCGGTGGCTGCCTTTGCCTTTGAATTCAGCTGTGGGAAAAGTGACTGCTGGGCGATTAACTGCGATTTTAGTTCCCTCACCTTTCTCTTTCTCAGCTCGCTTTTCGGAGGGAAGTCATTGTCATAGTTTTTATGAACAGTTCGAAAGTGCCTCTCCACATTTCCTTTCTTTGGGATAGCAATGCTAGACTGACAGATGAGACAAACGCATTTGGAATAAGACATGGTGAAAAAAAAGTCCTCCTCCCATTCCACATGGAAAGGGTACGTTTTTTGTTTCTTGCTAGGTCCGGCTCCCCCACTCATTTTTGTTTTGTTTCACTTTTTAGTAGAATTTTTTTTTAGAGAGTTGAACTAGCTAGCTCGATACAGTTCTGCATTAGCTCACGTTGTGGGCATGTGAACTTCAAGGTACGTTCGAGAAGGGCTCTGGATGTTATGGTAACCTAATGTAACAAAGTTTTAGGTTCCGCTCTAGAATCTTTGGTTTTAGGCAACAGCAGACTGGCCGTCCTTTACGTCAATCAAAAGGCAAATGCCAAATGGAGGACAGATGATAGGCTAATTAATGTCTTGAAAAAAAACGTTTTTTTTGGAGCGTCATGGAGATCTACCAGCACTGCGATCTACTGGTCGATCGCGATCGACGTAGTGGGCACCCATGTCCTAGATGGTACTGCATGATGGATTAAAGTCTGCTTGTAATTCTCGGCCGGGGACTCCATTCATTTTGACTGGCTCTCCAATTCAATTTGCAGAAATGCAGTCCGAATCCTGCAGGAAACCTCCACCGTGCTTCACTGTTGATGCAGACACTCATTGATGTAACGTTCTCAAGCTCTTTTACGGCCAAAACGCCTTCTATTAGAGCCAAAATGTTCACATTTTGACACATCAGTCCAGAGCACTTGCTGCAACTGCTCCAACACCCCAGTCAGTCCCTGTGTTTTGGTGCATAGGTGTGTCTCTTGGCTTTGTTTCCACTTCAGAGGAACTGCTTTTTGGCACCAACTCTTCCATGAAGACCACGTTTGTGTCCCCCCGAACTGCTGAGAGGTATACTTGGGTTCCAGGGGTTTCTGTGAGTTAGAGCTGATAGCGTTGCTGGACTTCTTTCTTTTTCAAAAGAATGTCACTTTGATGTACTCAGTTTCCGTGGCCGAACACTGCATTTCTGGTCCTCAACCTTGCCCAGTACTTTGTGCTTCCTCAGAAGAGCTTGTTCAGCACATCTTGAAACTGTCTGCTGTGAAATTCCTGCTTGGGAGAGACCTTGCGGATGCATGATGACCACCTTGTGTCTTGCTGCTTTGCTAACTGTGATGTAAAATTTGATTTTAAGGGTCACCATCTGCCACACTCTCACCTTTTAGTTTGGTTGTCCTTGAACGAGTTTGATTCCTTCCACCCGTTTCTGTTTCAGGTAGGTTCGATCAGCTCATGTCACTGATTATTAGCATCTGCTCGTCTACTTTGTTTAATAATGCACTACGCTGTATACCTACGAAATAATCAACTTTTTACCTGAAAAGTGGTCTGTTACTTAATGGTATTTTCTTTAAATATATTTTTAAAAAATTATGCAACATTTCATTATTTGGAAAATGAATGCTTAATGTGACTCGACCCTGGAAAAGCAGCTGATGATGAATGAATGAATGAATGCTTAATGTTTAAAATTTGCTGTTATACTGACACTAATGCAGAAAGTAAATAAACATCTAAGAGTGCCTACGACTTTTGCACGGTACATATATATACATAAATATATATATATATATATATATATATATATATATATATATATATATATATATATATATATATATATATATATATATATACTTAGCACAAAATGTAAGGAAATGTGTGTTTGGTAGATTATTTCTTTGTTGTAACAATGCTTCTTGGCAATAAATCTTATACCGTTGGAAAGTCTGTTTATCTCCCTTTTAAATGGCGCCACATTTGTAAGGAACACACATTGAGCAGCAGAGCTGAGTATGTGGGTTGCAGCTTATTTTGCTGTTGCTATTGACTCTTGTGTTGAGCTTCTGGTACCCCAGGTGCTGACCATCAGCTGCCTGATATAACTTATTGCCAAGAAGCATTGTTACAACAAAGAAATAATCTACAAAACACAAATGTCCTTACTTTTTGTGCTAAGTTTATATATATATATATATATATAGACACACACACACACACACACACACACACACACACACACACACACACACACACACACACACACACACATTTGATAAGGATAACAAATGTATAAGGGCAAATGTTTTTTAAAGTATACTATCTTTTGCTTATCCATTTAACGTACCAATTCATTTGTGGCACTGTTGCAAAGTAGAGTGGTGCTTAGAGTGCTCTATATTTCTGCATAAATATGATCTAAAACATCATCATATTTTCACACAAGTCCTAAAAGTAGATAAAGAGAACCCAATTAAACAAATGAGACAAAAACATTATACTTGGTCATTTAGTTATTGGGGGAAATGATCCAATATTACATATCTGTGAGCGGCAAAAGTGTGTAAACCTCTAGGATTAGCAGTTAGCTTGAAGGTGAAATCAGAGTCAGGTGTTTTCAATCAATGGGATGACAATCAGGTGTGAGTGGGCGCCCTGTTTTATTTAAAGAACTGGGATCTATCAGAGGCTGACCTTCACAACACACGTTTGTGGAAGTGCATCATGGCGAGAACAAACGAGATTTCTGAGGAGCTCCAAAAAAGCAAAGCGTTGTTGATGCTCATCAGGCTGGAAAAGGTTACAAAACCATCTCTGAAGAGTTTGGACTCCACCACTCCAGTCAGACAGGTTGTGTACAAATGGAGGAAATTCAAGACCATTGCTACCCTCCCCAGGAGTGGTGGACCATCAAAGATCACTCCATGAGCAAGGCGTGTAATAGTCAGCCAGGTCACAAAGGAACCCAGGGCAACTTCTAAGCAACTAAAGGCCTCTCTCACATTGGCTAATGGTAATGTTCATGAGTCCACCATCAGCAGAACACTGAACAACAATGGTGTGCATGGCAGGGTTGCAAGGAGAAAGCCACTGCTCTCCAAAAAGAACATTGCTGCCCGTCTGCAGTTTGCTAAAGATCATGTGGACAAGCCAGAAGGCTACTGGAAAAATGGCTTGTGGACAGATGAGAGCAAAATAGAACTTTTTGGTTTAAATGAGAAGCGTTATGTTCGGAGAAAGGAAAACGCTGCATTCCAGCATAAGAACCTTACCCCATCTGTGAAACATGGTGGTGGTGGTATCATGGTTTGGGCCTGTTTTGCTGCATCTGGGCCAGGACGGCTTGCCATCATTGATGGAACAATGAATTCTGAATTATACCAGCGAATTCTTAAGGAAAATGTCAGGACATCTGTCCGTGAACTGAATCTCAAGAGAACGTGGGTGATGCAGCAAGACAACGACCCTCAGCACACAAGTCCTTCTACCAAAGATGGTTAAAGAAGAATAAAGTTAATGTTTTGGAATGGCCAAGTCAAAGGCCTGATCTTAATCCAATCGAAATGTTGTGGAAGGAGCGGAAGCGAGCAGTTCATGTGAGGAAACCCACCGACATCCCAGAGTTGAAGCTGTTCTGTAGAGGAATGGGCTGAAATTCCTCCAAGCCAATGTGCAGGACTGAGCAACAGTTACCAGAAACGTTTAGTTGCAGTTATTGCTGCACCGGGGGCGGGGGGGTCACACCAGATACTGAAAGCAAAGGTTCACATACTTTTGCCATTCAGATATGTAATATTGGATCATTTTCCTCAATAAATAAATGACCAAGTATCATATCTTTGTCTCATTTGTTTAATTGGGTTCTCTTTATCTACTTTTAGGACTTGTGTGAAAATCTGATGATGTTTTAGGTCACATTTATGCAGAGATACAGAAAATTCTAAAGGGTCACAAACTTTCAAGCACCACTGTATTGCTGGAGGAAGTATTAATCAGCTCCCTATGAATCTCAAGAATTGTAGCATAAAATAATGGGTAAAATTGAGAAAAAATATTCCAATATCAAGACAGGAACGTTTTATACCCTTTTCTTGCGTATTGTGTTGAAACAGTAACATATAAAGCGTTTTTTTTCTTCCAGAAACCGTCAATGGTGTTGATAAAACTGCTCAACTAATGAGTGGAATAACAATATAGATGTAGGAAAAATCACATTAGCAGCTGATGAATATCAATATAGATGTAGGAAAAATCACATTAGCAGCTGATGAGTGCATGACGCATGAAACAAGTTTGTACTGCTATGTATTGTTTTTTTTCCTACACATATATATGTAGCCTCAATACTCCCTTCTTACACTTTTCAAATCTTTGCTTTCAAAAGCATATCACAAAAACACACAAGCATTTCTTTTGTTTTAACAATCTATTTCTGCAAGGACCATTTCTTGTCACGAGGGCAGCATGATAAATAATGCAAGACATAACGTACTAACAAATGCAGCCCCCCCTCCCCCCACACACAAACCAGATGGTTCACCTCTTGGAGTTTATCATAATGAAGAAGCTGTATCCATGGTGCAAGATGACATATGTACATTACTTGCCTTGACATTCACTTCAAAAGCCTTTATCTGTGGTGAAACCACAGTACACCACACTTCTGCACATAGAAAATAATGGCAAATAAAGGTAAAAACTGACAAAGAGGAAACAAGAAGGGACAGATTTAGCACTGTATCGTCACTGCCGAGTGGAGAGGGTTGAAGGCTTGATTTTGAAGACGGAGATGTGAAGATGGGAGGCAATCTGATTGCAAACACTGACACAGTAACGAGCTAAATCACAAAAGGAAATTACCTGTGGGGACAAAAATGACAGTTAAATTTTAGGTTAAAAAGTTTAAAAAAAAAATTAAAAAAAGCAAACTTTACCAGGCAACAGAAAAGTAAATTTCATGTTCACAAGTATTCAAACTTTGACAGAGAATTGTAATAAAGCAAATGAAATTATCAATAACCGCTGAGAGAAATTCCTGTACTTATTGTCATAAAAATCAGTATAGAGGTGATGTAAAACTCATACTTCTGAAAACATGGAAGACAACCATATACATGCAGGACATAATTATTCATTTTGTGTTCAGAGGCCACCATAAGGAGAGGTAATCACATAATATAAGGATGTACTTTCTGTCAAAGACTGATTTATGGTTTTGCCCTTTTGAACCTTGCCCGCCCTCACCTTTCCCCGGACATACCCATCCCCACCTTCATCCCCTGGAAATGCCCCCTCACCCCCTTCATCTGCCAAAGATGCCTCCCACCCCACCCCCTCCATCCCCTTGAAATGCCCCTACCCCTTCCATCCCCTTGAAGAGCCCCCACCCCCTCCATCCCCTTGAAATGCTCCTACCCCCTTCCCCTGTCGCTTTCTCCCATCCTGCCCCCTGGTTCACCACCAAACTCTGCATCATGAAGGCCACTGGTCGTTGACTGGAGAGGCTCTATAAAAGGTCTGGCCTCACTGTCCACATCGAGGCCTTTAAAGATCATGTGAAGACCTATAAAAAAACTCTCCTCCAGGTCAAAATGCATTACTACTCCACTATTATTGGCAACCAGCAAAATCACCCTAGAATGCTGTTCTCCACCATCAACCAACTACTTGATGCCCCCTGCCCTTCAGGTGCCCCTGACCTCTGCACCAAGTTCCCGGATTTCTTCCAGGCCAAAGTGGATTCTATCCACCAGCAGCATCTGGTATCTGCTCCTTCCCCCCTGCATGCACCTCAGTTGCAGGTTGTTGCTTCCCCTGCTGTGAGCCTACCTAAGTGCTGCCTCTCCTCTTTCTCCCCTGTGGATGTTCTTCAAGTTGCTAAGTGGGTCACCATGGCCAAGGCTTCCACCGCTTCCCTGGACTCCGTGCCCATCGTCTTGGTCAAGGCATGTTTACCTACCCTGAGCCCCCTTAATTGTGGACATTATCAACTCCTTTTTGGAATCTGTCATGGCACCCTCCAGCTTCAATATGACCACAGCCACCCCCATCCTCAAAAAGCCAGGCCTGGACCCAAATGACCTCACTAACTACTGGCCGATCTTAAACTTTCCATTTCTCAGTAAAATCCTGGAAAGAGTAGTTGCTGCTTAACTTCATCAGCACATGTCCAACCATGAGTTCTATGAACCCCTCCAATCTAGCTTCAGAGCACACCAAAGCACGGAGACTGCCCTTATCAAAATCATCAATGACCTCCTCATTGCTGCTGATTCCGGCCACATCAGTATTATCATCCTCCTGGACCTCTCTGCAGCCTTTGACACTGTTTCCCACACCATTCTCCTCAACCGCTTATCTGAATACCTAGGCCTCACTGGTGTAGCTCTTTCCTGGTTCCTGTTATATCTTATCAACAGGAAAACGTTTGTCACCATCGGAGACTCCAGTTCCACCGTAGTCCCAGTCAACCAAGGCATGGCACAAGGCTCCATGCTTGGACCCCTCCTCTTTATCATCTAAATGCTCCCCCTTGGTCAGATCATCCGCCACCACAGTTTAAGTTTCCATTGCTATGCTGATGACACACGACTTTATGTCAGCACTACTCCATCCTCTCAGTTCCCACCACAGTCCCTTGTTAACTGCCTTCACCAAATAATAATACTCTGGATGTCATCAAATCCACTCAAGCTAAATACCAATAAGACCGAGCTCATGGTTGTGGCTTCCAAAGCGCTGCTCCAGAAGGTTGGAGATCTTCTCCTCACCATGCATGCCTGCTCCATCTGCCCATCCCCAGAAGTCCGCAAACTTGGTGTTATTCTGGACTCCACCCTCTCATTCCCGTCATACATTAAATCTGTCACGAAATCTGCTTTCTTTCACCTCAAAAAGCATCTCCAGACTCTGGCCATTACCCTCTGACTCCGTGGAAGAGACCCTCATCCATGTCTTCCTCATCTCCCGTCTGGATTATTGCAATAGAGTCTTGTCTGGGTTACCAAGCAAAGCCCTATACAGGCTACAGTACTCGCACCAAGCCCTGGCAACACATCACTCCCACCCTTTTCCAACTTCACAGGCTCCTGGTCAAATCCCGCATTTCTTATAAAAGCCTCCTCCTCACCTATAAAGATCTCCATGCCCATACCCCCCAGTACCTACCAGACCTCCTCAATCCCTATATTCTGCCCTGGAATCTGCGGTCCGTAGACACGGGCCTGCTTTCTATCCCCCACACCAGCCTGCAGACTTTTAGGAATAGAGCCTTTAGTGTGGCAGCCCCCACCCTTTGGAGCTCTATTCAAGCAGAGATCCACAACGCTGTTTCTTTGGACAATTTTAAAAGACTACTGAAAACCTACCTTTTTACTAAGGCCTATGGTCTGTAGTCTTTTGATTTTTGCTTAACTTTTTTTTCTTACCTAATGTAAAGCCTCCTCATGTTCCTTGAAAGGCGTTATACTAAACTAAGGTGTTGTTGCAATCACAGCATTGTAAGATGGAGATAGATGTACTCCTCTCCCCCCTCAGTTCAGGGATGGTTGTTCCCTGTTCAAACCAGCCTCCCTATAATCTCTATCAAGGATGTGCACATCTCATCCTTGAAAAAGCGGCTACTGGCCTGTAGATGGGATTACACTGTGGAGTCCTGACCTAACAAGGTAGCTCTCTATGTGGTGTCACTTAGATGAGTGGTGAAACATTTTTCTCATTAGATGTAGTGTCTCGCCAAACTGATTCAACTTTCTGGGATTTTCTTACCAGGGTTTTTGAGCATGCATCAAAGATACTGACAATAATCTGCTATTGCAAACCCCACAAAAATCAGAGAGAGATTTATCCTTAATCATTCCATGTGCTCCAAAGAAAGCGTGGCATTTCAGGTCGAGTAGTCTGCATTTGAAAACCCAAGATCAAAAAGGGGAACAACACGACTAATGTGCATTATCTGAAACATTTCTTGACTCTGAATACTGGGTCTGTGATAGTGCCTGGAAAACAGCCCCCTGTATTTTCACAGAACCTGGCAGTTACATGGGAGGACGCAAGGAAAAAAGCCATAAAATCAATAGTAAATTAGGTGTTAGTGGTAAATCAGGTGTTAATGGTGTTTAAGGTTTGTTTAGGGGTCGTAGATGAGGACCGTGTTGGTGTGTGTGTGGGGGGGGGGGGGCTGGGTGTTTTGGCCTACGTATTTAGGACAAGTCAAAAAGATCATGGTCCATTGAGGAGAACAACCTTCTCGCATCCATCCATCCCATATTTTTACCCTTCAAAAGGTCCAAGCCATAAATCAGTCCTTGACAAAAAAAATATATACTTATACTATTGTAATTTGTCCTGTACCAAAATCTGATACTGAAAAAGTGATAGAGCCCCAATATCAGCAGTGAAATTAGTCCTCCTGCACAGTTGCTGTGCCTGGACTGACTGCCCCAGACATATTTAGGTATAGGAGAGAAAATGTAAAAATATTACATCAAATTTCTATTTTTTTCTTTATTTTTTACCTGTTTTTCTCCTCAGTTGAATCTGGCCAATTACCCCACTCTTCCGAGCCATCCTGGTTGCTGCTCCACCCCCTCTACCGAACCGGGGAGGGCTGCAGACTACCACATGTCTCCTCCGATACATGTGGAGTCACCAGCCACTTCTTTTCACCTGACAAGTGTGGAGTTTCACCAGGGGGACGTAGCACATGGGAGGATTATGCTATTCCCCCAAGTCCCCCTCCGCCCTGAACAGACACCCCGACTGCCCAGAGGAGGCACTAGTGCAGCAACCAGGACACACACCCATATCCAGCTTCTCACCCGCAGACACGGCCAATTGTGTCTGTAGAGACGCCCAACCAAGCAGGAAGTAACAGGGGGATTCAAACTGGTCATCCCCGTGTTGGTAGGCAACAGAATAGACTGCCAAGCTACCCGGGCGCCCTTATATCAGAATTCTAGTAAATAACCTGCAATGGTTTTAGAATACAGTCAAGAGATTTGCCTCTAGATGTAAATCTAACTTCAAGACAAAATCTGAGCCAGGGTTGCCTTGCACTTCCTCCTAAAAAGCACCTCTTGAGTAACGTTCAGCCGTCGTTGCACCCTGTTCTGACAAGACTTTCTTTAGCGCTCAACACTTTTACATCATTCTGAGTAATGTTCAGCTGTCCTGGCTTCCTGTTCTGACCAGACTTTCTTTAGTGCTCAACACTTTTACATCATTCTGAGTAATGTTCAGCTGTCCTGGCTTCCTGTTCTGGCAAGACTTTCTTTAGTGCTCAACACTTTCACATCATTCCGAGTAATGTTCAGCTGTCCTGGCTTCCTGTTCTGACAAGACTTTCTTTAGTGCTGAACACTTTCACATCATTCTTAGTAATGTTCAGCTGTCCTGGCTTCCTGCTCTGACGAGACTTTCGTTAGTGCTCAACACTTTTACATCATTCTGTGTAATGTTCAGCTGTCCTGGCATCCTGTTCTGACAAGACTTTCTTTAGTGCTCAACACTTTCAAATCATTCTGAGTAATGTTCAGCTGTCCTGGCATCCTGTTCTGACAAGACTTTCTTTAGTGCTGAACACTTTCACGTCATTCTTAGTAATGTTCAGCTGTACTGGCTTCCTGCTCTGACGAGACTTTCGTTAGTGCTCAACACCTTCACATCATTCTGAGTAATGTTCAGCTGTCCTGGCATCCTGTTCTGACAAGACTTTCTTTAGTGCTCAACACTTTCAAATCATTCTGAGTAATGTTCAGCTGTCCTGGCATCCTGTTCTGACCAGACTTTCTTTAGTGCTCAACACTTTTACATCATTCTCAGTAATGTTCAGCTGTCCTGGCTTCCTGTTCTGGCAAGACTTTCTTTAGTGCTCAACACTTTCACATCATTCTGTGTAATGTTCAGCTGTCCTGGCATCCTGTTCTGACAAGACTTTCTTTAGTGCTCAACACTTTCAAATCATTCTGAGTAATGTTCAGCTGTCCTGGCATCCTGTTCTGACCAGACTTTCTTTAGTGCTCAACATTTTTACATCATTCTGAGTAATGTTCAGCTGTCCTGGCATCCTGTTCTGACAAGACTTTCTTTAGCGCTCAACACTTTTACATCATTCTGAGTAATGTTCAGCTGTCCTGGCTTCCTGTTCTGACCAGACTTTCTTTAGTGCTCAACACTTTTACATCATTCTGAGTAATGTTCAGCTGTCCTGGCTTCCTGTTCTGGCAAAACTTTCTTTAGTGCTCAACACTTTCACATCATTCCGAGTAATGTTCAGCTGTACTGGCTTCCTGTTCTGACAAGACTTTCTTTAGTGCTGAACACTTTCACATCATTCTTAGTAATGTTCAGCTGTCCTGGCTTCCTGCTCTGACGAGACTTTCGTTAGTGCTCAACACTTTTACATCATTCTGTGTAATGTTCAGCTGTCCTGGCATCCTGTTCTGACAAGACTTTCTGTAGTGCTCAACACTTTCAAATCATTCTGAGTAATGTTCAGCTGTCCTGGCATCCTGTTCTGACAAGACTTTCTTTAGTGCTCATCACTTTTACATCATTCTGAGTAATGTTCAGCTGTCCTGGCATCCTGTTCTGACAAGACTTTCTTTGGTGCTCAACACTTTCAAATCATTCTGAGTGATGTTCAGCTGTCCTGGCTTCCTGTTCTGGCAAGACTTTCTTTAGTGCTCAACACTTTTACATCATTCTGAGTAATGTTCAGCTGTCCTGGCATCATGTTCTGAAAAGACTTTCTTTAGTGCTGAACACTTTCACGTCATTCTGAGTAATGTTCAGCTGTCCTGGCATCCTGTTCTGACAAGACTTTATTTAGTGCTCATCACTTTTACATCATTCTGAGTAATGTTCAGCTGTCCTGGCATCCTGTTCTGACAAGACTTTCTTTGGTGCTCAACACTTTCAAATCATTCTGAGTAATGTTCAGCTGTCCTGGCTTCCTGTTCTGGCAAGACTTTCTTTAGTGCTCAACACTTTCAAATCATTCTGAGTAATGTTCAGCTGTCCTGGCATCCTGTTCTGACAAGACTTTCTTTAGTGCTCATCACTTTTACATCATTCTGAGTAATGTTCAGCTGTCCTGGCATCCTGTTCTGACAAGACTTTCTTTAGTGCTCATCACTTTTACATCATTCTGAGTAATGTTCAGCTGTCCTGGCATCATGTTCTGAAAAGATTTTCTTTAGTGCTCAACACTTTCACATCATTCTGAGTAATGTTCAGCTGTCCTGGCTTCCTGTTCTGACAAGACTTTCTTTAGTGCTGAACACTTTCACGTCATTCTTAGTAATGTTCAGCTGTACTGGCTTCCTGCTCTGACGAGACTTTCGTTAGTGCTCAACACCTTCACATCATTCTGAGTAATGTTCAGCTGTCCTGGCATCCTGTTCTGACAAGACTTTCTTTAGTGCTCAACACTTTCAAATCATTCTGAGTAATGTTCAGCTGTCCTGGCATCCTGTTCTGACCAGACTTTCTTTAGTGCTCAACATTTTTACATCATTCTGAGTGATGTTCAGCTGTCCTGGCATCCTGTTCTGACAAGACTTTCTTTAGCGCTCAACACTTTTACATCATTCTGAGTAATGTTCAGCTGTCCTGGCATCCTGTTCTGACCAGACTTTCTTTAGTGCTCAACACTTTTACATCATTCTGAGTAATGTTCAGCTGTCCTGGCTTCCTGTTCTGGCAAGACTTTCTTTAGTGCTCAACACTTTCACATCATTCCGAGTAATGTTCAGCTGTACTGGCTTCCTGTTCTGACAAGACTTTCTTTAGTGCTGAACACTTTCACATCATTCTTAGTAATGTTCAGCTGTCCTGGCATCCTGCTCTGACGAGACTTTCGTTAGTGCTCAACACTTTTACATCATTCTGTGTAATGTTCAGCTGTCCTGGCATCCTGTTCTGACAAGACTTTCTGTAGTGCTCAACACTTTCAAATCATTCTGAGTAATGTTCAGCTGTCCTGGCATCCTGTTCTGACAAGACTTTCTTTAGTGCTCATCACTTTTACATCATTCTGAGTAATGTTCAGCTGTCCTGGCATCCTGTTCTGACAAGACTTTCTTTGGTGCTCAACACTTTCAAATCATTCTGAGTAATGTTCAGCTGTCCTGGCTTCCTGTTCTGGCAAGACTTTCTTTAGTGCTCAACACTTTTACATCATTCTGAGTAATGTTCAGCTGTCCTGGCATCATGTTCTGAAAAGATTTTCTTTAGTACTCAACACTATTACATCATTCTGAGTACTGTTCAGCTGTCCTGGCTTCCTGTTCTGACAAGACTTTCTTTAGTGCTCAACACTTTGAAATCATTCTGAGTAATGTTCAGCTGTCCTGGCATCCTGTTCTGACCAGACTTTCTTTAGTGCTCAACACTTTTACATCATTCTGAGTAATGTTCAGCTGTCCTGGCATCCTGTTCTGACAAGACTTTCTTTAGTGCTCATCACTTTTACATCATTCTGAGTAATGTTCAGCTGTCCTGGCATCCTGTTCTGACAAGATTTTCTTTGGTGCTGAACACTTTCACGTCATTCTTAGTAATGTTCAGCTGTACTGGCTTCCTGCTCTGACGAGACTTTCGTTAGTGCTCAACACCTTCACATAATTCTGAGTAATGTTCAGCTGTCCTGGCATCCTGTTCTGACAAGACTTTCTTTAGTGCTCAACACTTTCAAATCATTCTGAGTAATGTTCAGCTGTCCTGGCATCCTGTTCTGACAAGACTTTCTTTAGTGCTCATCACTTTTACATCATTCTGAGTAATGTTCAGCTGTCCTGGCATCCTGTTCTGACAAGACTTTCTTTGGTGCTCAACACTTTCAAATCATTCTGAGTAATGTTCAGCTGTCCTGGCTTCCTGTTCTGGCAAGACTTTCTTTAGTGCTCAACACTTTTACATCATTCTGAGTAATGTTCAGCTGTCCTGGCATCATGTTCTGAAAAGATTTTCTTTAGTACTCAACACTATTACATCATTCTGAGTACTGTTCAGCTGTCCTGGCTTCCTGTTCTGACAAGACTTTCTTTAGTGCTCAACACTTTGAAATCATTCTGAGTAATGTTCAGCTGTCCTGGCATCCTGTTCTGACCAGACTTTCTTTAGTGCTCAACACTTTTACATCATTCTGAGTAATGTTCAGCTGTCCTGGCATCCTGTTCTGACAAGACTTTCTTTAGTGCTCATCACTTTTACATCATTCTGAGTAATGTTCAGCTGTCCTGGCATCCTGTTCTGACAAGATTTTCTTTGGTGCTGAACACTTTCACGTCATTCTTAGTAATGTTCAGCTGTACTGGCTTCCTGCTCTGACGAGACTTTCGTTAGTGCTCAACACCTTCACATAATTCTGAGTAATGTTCAGCTGTCCTGGCATCCTGTTCTGACAAGACTTTCTTTAGTGCTCAACACTTTCAAATCATTCTGAGTAATGTTCAGCTGCCCTGGCATCCTGTTCTGACAAGACTTTCTTTAGTGCTCAACACTTTTACATCATTCTCAGTAATGTTCAGCTGTCCTGGCATCCTGTTCTGACAAGACTTTATTTAGTGCTCATCACTTTTACATCATGCTGAGTAACGTTCAGCTGTCCTGGCATCCTGTTCTGACAAGACTTTCTTTGGTGCTCAACACTTTCAAATCATTCTGAGTAATGTTCAGCTGTCCTGGCATCCTGTTCTGACCAGACTTTCTTTAGTGCTCAACATTTTTACATCATTCTGATTAATGTTCAGCTGTCCTGGCATCCTGTTCTGACAAGACTTTATTTAGTGCTCATCACTTTTACATCATTCTGAGTAATGTTCAGCTGTCCTGGCATCCTGTTCTGACAAGACTTTCTTTTGTGCTCAACACTTTTACATCATTCTTAGTAATGTTCAGCTGTCCTGGCATCCTGTTCTCACAAGACTTTATTTAGTGCTCAACACTTTGAAATCATTCTGAGTAATGTTCAGCTGTCCTGGCATCCTGTTCTGACAAGACTTTCTTTAGTGCTCAACACTTTCACATCATTCTGAGTAATGTTCAGCTGTCCTGGCATCCTGTTCTGACAAGACTTTAGTGCTCAACACTTTTACATCATTCTTAGTAATGTTCAGCTGTCCTGGCATCCTGTTCTCACAAGACTTTATTTAGTGCTCAACACTTTGAAATCATTCTGAGTAATGTTCAACTGTCCTGGCATCCTGTTCTGACAAGACTTTCTTTAGTGCTCAAAACTTTCACATCATTCTGAGTAATGTTCAGCTGTCCTGGCATCCTGTTCTGACAAGACTTTCTTTAGTGCTCAACACTTTCACATCATTCTGAGAAATGTTCAGCTGTCCTGGCATCCTGTTCTGACAAGACTTTCTTTAGTGCTCAACATATACATAATTTTGTAAACTAGCTAGCTGTTTACAAAATGGCTTAAATGTGATAGTGTATGTAGATCGTATTTGCACCGTAATCATTTAGTAAGGGCCTCAGTTCAGAGGATGTGTTTACTGTATTGCATAGTCCCCGAAGAAGTCTGTGTGTGTGTCTGTGTTTGTGTGTGTGCGTGTGTGGGAAATTAAGATGTGCACGCACAATTTCGATTGTATGCTACAGCTAATAGACGTTTGTTACTGCTACAATTACAAGACATGGAACAAAACTTAGCGTGCAAGCACCGCCTGTCTCTAAACATCTACAGCTGCAAAGGCGTATGTCGCTGTTCATCCACAACACATCCCGGTATACAGGCCAACTCTGAGATGCTCTTCATCTAGAACACATCCCAGTGTACAGGCCAACTTCACGTTGCTTTTCATCCCGAACACATCCCAGTGTACAGGCCAACTCTGAGTCGCTCTTTATCCAGGACACATCCCAGTGTACAGGCCAACTCTGAGTCGCTCTTTATTCAGGACACATCCCAGTGTACAGGCCAATTTCATGTTGCATTTCATCCAGAACACATCCCAGTGTACAGGCCAACTCTGAGTCGCTCTTTATCCAGAACACATCCCAGAGTACAGGCCAACTCTGTGTCGCTGTTAATCCACAACACATCCCAGTATTCAGGCCAACTCTGAGTCGCTCTTCATCCAGAACACATCCCAGTGTACCGGCCAACTCTGAGTCGCTCTTTATCCAGAACACATCCCAGTGTATAGGGCCAACTCTGGGTTGCTCTTCAGTCAGAACACATCCCACTGTATAGGCCAACTCTGAGTCACTCTTTATCCAGAACAAATCCCAGAGTACAGGCCAATTTCACGTTGCTTTTCATCCAGAACACATCCCAGTGTACAGGCCAACTCTGAGTCGCTCTTTATCCAGAACACATCCCATTGTATAGACCAACTCTGGCTTGCTCTTCATCCAGAACACATCCCATTGTATAGGCCAACTCTGAGTCGCTCTTTATCCAGAACACATCCCAATGTACAGGCCCACTCTGCCTCGCTGTTCATCCAGAACACACCCCAGAGTACAGGCAAACTCCGTGTCGTTCTTCATCCAGAACACATCCCAGAGTACAGGACAACTCTGAGTTGCTCTTCATCCAGAACACATCCTAATGCACAAGCCAACTCCGCCTCGCTGTTCATCCAGAACACATCCCAGAGTACAGGCAAAAACTCCGTGTCGTTCTTAATCCAGAACACATCCCAGAGTACAGGCCAACTCTGAGTTGCTTTTCATCCAGAACACATCCTAATGTAAAGGCCAACTCTGAGTCGTTCTTTATCCAGAACACATCCCAGAGTACAGGCCAATTTCACGTTGCTCTCCATCCAGAACACATCCCAGTGTACAGGCCAACTCTGAGTTGCTCTTCATCCAGAACACATCCCAGAGTACAGGCCACTCTGAGTCGTTCTTTATCCAGAACACATCCCAGAGTACAGGCCAACTCTGAGTTGTTCTTTATCCAGAACACATCCCAGTGTATAGGCCAACTCTGGGTTGCTCTTCATCCAGAACACATCCTAATGTACAAGCCAACTCAATGTTGCTATTCATCCAGAACACATCCCATTGTATAGGCCAACTCTGAGTCTCTCTTTATCCAGAACAAATCCAAGTGTACAGGCCAACTCTGGGTCGCTCTTTATCCAGAACACACCCTAATGTACAAGCCAACTCCGCCTCGCTGTTTATCCAGAACACATCCCAGAGTACAGGCCAACTCTGAGTTGCTCTTCATCCAGAACACATCCCAGAGTACAGGCCAACTCTGAGTTGCTCTTCATCCAGAACACATCCCAGTTTACCGGCCAACTCTGAGTCGCTCTTTATCCAGAACACATCCCAGAGTACAGGCCAACTCTGTGTCGCTGTTAATCCACAACACATCCCAGTATTCAGGCCAACTCTGAGTCGCTCTTCATCCAGAACACATCCCAGTGTACCGGCCAACTCTGAGTCGCTCTTTATCCAGAACACATCCCAGTGTATAGGGCCAACTCTGGGTTGCTCTTCAGTCAGAACACATCCCACTGTATAGGCCAACTCTGAGTCGCTCTTTATCCAGAACACATCCCAGAGTACAGGCCAATTTCACGTTGCTTTTCATCCAGAACACATCCCAGTGTACAGGCCAACTCTGAGTCGCTCTTTATCCAGAACACATCCCATTGTATAGACCAACTCTGGCTTGCTCTTCATCCAGAACACATCCCATTGTATAGGCCAACTCTGAGTCACTCTTTATCCAGAACACATCCCAATGTACAGGCCCACTCCGCCTCGCTGTTCATCCAGAACACACCCCAGAGTACAGGCAAACTCCGTGTCGTTCTTCATCCAGAACACATCCCAGAGTACAGGACAACTCTGAGTTGCTCTTCATCCAGAACACATCCTAATGCACAAGCCAACTCCGCCTCGCTGTTCATCCAGAACACATCCCAGAGTACAGGCAAAAACTCCGTGTCGTTCTTAATCCAGAACACATCCCAGAGTACAGGCCAACTCTGAGTTGCTTTTCATCCAGAACACATCCTAATGTACAGGCCAACTCTGAGTCGTTCTTTATCCAGAACACATCCCAGAGTACAGGCCAATTTCACGTTGCTCTCCATCCAGAACACATCCCAGTGTACAGGCCAACTCTGAGTTGCTCTTCATCCAGAACACATCCCAGAGTACAGGCCAACTCTGAGTCGTTCTTTATCCAGAACACATCCCAGAGTACAGGCCAACTCTGAGTTGTTCTTTATCCAGAACACATCCCAGTGTATAGGCCAACTCTGGGTTGCTCTTCATCCAGAACACATCCTAATGTACAAGCCAACTCAATGTTGCTTTTCATCCAGAACACATCCCATTGTATAGGCCAACTCTGAGTCTCTCTTTATCCAGAACAAATCCAAGTGTACAGGCCAACTCTGGGTCGCTCTTTATCCAGAACACACCCTAATGTACAAGCCAACTCCGCCTCACTGTTTATCCAGAACACATCCCAGAGTACAGGCCAACTCTGAGTTGCTCTTCATCCAGAACAAATCCCAGAGTACAGGCCAACTCTGGGTCGCTCTTTATCCAGATAACATCCTAATGTACAAGCCAACTCCGCCTCGCTGTTCATCCAGAACACATCCCAGGGTACAGGCAAACTCTGAGTCGCTCTTTATCTAGAACACATCCCACAGTAACGGCCAATTTCACGTTGCTTTCATCCAGACCACATCCCAGTTTACCGGCCAACTCTGAGTCGCTCTTTATCCAGAACAAATCCCAGTGTATAGGGCCAACTCTGGGTTGCTCTTCATCCAGAACACATCCCACTGTATACGCCAACTCTGAGTCGCTCTTTATCCAGAACACATCCCAGAGTAAAGGCCAATTTCACGTTGCTTTTCATCCAGAACACATCCCATTGTATAGGCCAACTCTGAGGCTCTCTTTATCCAGAACACATCCCAATGTACAGGCCAACTCTGGGTCGCTCTTTATCCAAAACACATCCTAATGTACAAGCCAACTCTGCCTCGCTGTTCATCCAGAACACACCCCAGAGTACAGGTAAACTCCGTGTCGTTCTTCATCCAGAACACATCCCAGAGTACAGGCCAACTCTGAGCAGCTCTTCATCCAGAACACATCCTAATGTACAAGCCAACTCCGCGTCGCTGTTCATCCAGAACACATCCCAGAGTACAGGCAAACTCCGTGTCGTTCTTCATCCAGAACACATCCCAGAGTACAGGCCAACTCTGAGTTGTTCTTCATCCAGAACACATCCCAGAGTACAGGCCAACTCTGGGTCGCTCTTTATCCAGATAACATCCTAATGTACAAGCCAACTCCGCCTCGCTGTTCATCCAGAACACATCCCAGGGTACAGGCAAACTCCATGTCGTTCCTCATCAAGAACACATCCCAGAGTACAGGCCAACTCTGATTTGCTCTTCATCCAGAACACATCCCAGAGTACAGGCCAACTCTGAGTCGCTCTTTATCCAGAACACATCCCAGAGTTAAGGCCAACTCTGAGTTGTTCTTTATCCAGAACACATCCCAGTGTATAGGCCAACTCTGGGTTGCTCTTCATCCAGAACATATCCTAGTGTACAAGCCAACTCAATGTTGCTTTTCATCCAGAACACATCCCATTGTATAGGCCAACTCTGAGTCTCTCTTTATCCAGAACAAATCCAAGTGTACAGGCCAACTCTGGGTCGCTCTTTATCCAGAACACATCCTAATGTACAAGCCAACTCCGCCTCGCTGTTTATCCAGAACACATCCCAGATTACAGGCCAACTCTGAGTTGCTCTTCATCCAGAACACATCCCAGAGTACAGGCCAACTCTGAGTCGCTCTTTATCCAGAACACATCCCAGTGTATAGGGCCAACTCTGGGTTGCTCTTCATCCAGAACACATCCCACTGTATAGGCCAACTCTGAGTCGCTCTTTATCCAGAACACATCCCAGAGTACAGGCCAATTTCACGTTGCTCTCCATCCAGAACACATCCCAGTGTACAGGCCAACTCCGTGTCGTTCTTCATGCAGAACACATCCCAGTATACAGGCCAACTCTGAGTCTCTCTTTATCTAGAACACATCCCAGATTACAAGCCAATTTCACGTTGCTTTCATCCAGAACACACCCCAGTGTACCGGCCAACTCTGAGTCGCTCTTTATCCAGAACACATCCCAGAGTACAGGCCAATTTCACGTTGCTCTCCATCCAGAACACATCCCAGTGTACAGGCCAACTCCGTGTCGTTCTTCATCCAGAACACATCCCAGAGTACAGGCCAACTCTGAGATACTCTTCATCCAGATCAAACCCTAGAGTACAGGCCAACTCTGAGATGCTCTATATCCAGAACACATCCCAGTGTATAAGCCAACTCTGGGTTGCTCTTCATCCAGAACACATCCCACTGTATAGGCCAACTCTGAGTTTCTCTTTATCCAGAACACCTCCCAGAGTACAGGCCAACTCTGGGTTGCTCTTCATCCAGAACAAATCCTAGTGTACAAGCCAACTCAATGTTGCTTTTCATTCAGAACACATCCCATTGTATAGGCCAACTCTGAGACTCTCTTTATCCAGAACACATCCCAGTGTACAGGAAAACTCTTGGTCGCTCTTTATCCAGAACACATCCTAATGTACAAGCCAACTCCGCCTCGCTGTTCATCCAAAACGCATCCCAGAGTACAGGCCAACTCCATGTCGCTCTTCATCCAGAACACATTCCAGTGTACAGGCCAATTTCTAGTTGCTTTTCATCCAGAACACATCACCTATACAGGCCAACTCTGGGTCGCTCTTTATCCAGAACACATCCCAGTGTACAGGCCAACTCTGAGTCGCTCTTTATCTAGAACACATCCCAGAGTACAGGCCAATTTCACGTTGCTTTCATCCAGAACACATCCCAGTGTACAGGCCAACTCTGAGTCGCTCTTTATCTAGAACACATCCCAGAGTACAGGCCAATTTCACGTTGCTTTTCATCCAGAACACATCCCAGTGTACAGGCAGACTCTGAGTCGCTCTTTATCCAGAACACATCCCAGTGTATAGACCAACTCTGAGTTGCTCTTCATCCAGAACACATCCCATTGTATAGGCCAACTCTGGGTCGCTCTTTATCCAAACACATCCCAATATACAGGCCAACTCCGCCTCGCTGTTCATCCAGAACACACCCCAGAGTACAGGCAAACTCCGTGTCGTTCTTCATCCAGAACACATCCCAGAGTACAGGCCAACTCTGAGTTGCTTTTCATCCAGAACACATCCTAATGTACAGGCCAACTCTGAGTCGTTCTTTATCCAGAACACATCCCAGAGTACAGGCCAATTTCCCGTTGCTCTCCATCCAGAACACATCCCAGTGTACAGGCCAACTCTGAGTTGCTCTTCATCCAGAACACATCCCAGATTACAGGCCAACTCTGAGTTGTTCTTTATCCAGAACACATCCCAGTGTATAGGCCAACTCTGGGTTGCTCTTCATCCAGAACACATCCTAATGTACAAGCCAACTCAATGTTGCTTTTCATCCAGAACACATCCCATTGTATAGGCCAACTCTGAGTCTCTCTTTATCCAGAACAAATCCAAGTGTACAGGCCAACTCTGGGTCGCTCTTTATCCAGAACACACCCTAATGTACAAGCCAACTCCGCCTCGCTGTTTATCCAGAACACATCCCAGAGTACAGGCCAACTCTGAGTTGCTCTTCATCCAGAACACATCCCAGAGTACAGGCCAACTCTGGGTCGCTCTTTATCCAGATAACATCCTAATGTACAAGCCAACTCCGCCTCGCTGTTCATCCAGAACACATCCCAGAGTACAGGCCAACTCTGGGTCGCTCTTTATCTAGAACACATCCCACAGTACAGGCCAATTTCACGTTGCTTTCATCCAGACCACATCCCAGTTTACCGGCCAACTCTGAGTCGCTCTTTATCCAGAACAAATCCCAGTGTATAGGGCCAACTCTGGGTTGCTCTTCATCCAGAACACATCCCACTGTATAGGCCAACTCTGAGTCGCTCTTTATCCAGAACAAATCCCAGAGTAAAGGCCAATTTCACGTTGCTTTTCATCCAGAACACATCCCATTGTATAGGCCAACTCTGAGGCTCTCTTTATCCAGAACACATCCCAATGTACAGGCCAACTCTGGGTCGCTCTTTATCCAGAACACATCCTAATGTACAAGCCAACTCTGCCTCGCTGTTCATCCAGAACACACCCCAGAGTACAGGTAAACTCCGTGTCGTTCTTCATCCAGAACACATCCCAGAGTACAGGCCAACTCTGAGCAGCTCTTCATCCAGAACACATCCTAATGTACAAGCCAACTCCGCGTCGCTGTTCATCCAGAACACATCCCAGAGTACAGGCAAACTCCGTGTCGTTCTTCATCCAGAACACATCCCAGAGTACAGGCCAACTCTGAGTTGTTCTTCATCCAGAACACATCCCAGAGTACAGGCCAACTCTGGGTCGCTCTTTATCCAGATAACATCCTAATGTACAAGCCAACTCCGCCTCGCTGTTCATCCAGAACACATCCCAGTGTACAGGCAAACTCCATGTCGTTCCTCATCAAGAACACATCCCAGAGTACAGGCCAACTCTGAGTTGCTGTTCATCCAGAACACATCCCAGAGTACAGGCCAACTCTGAGTCGCTCTTTATCCAGAACACATCCCAGAGTACAGGCCAACTCTGAGTTGTTCTTTATCCAGAACACATCCCAGTGTATAGGCCAACTCTGGGTTGCTCTTCATCCAGAACATATCCTAGTGTACAAGCCAACTCAATGTTGCTTTTCATCCAGAACACATCCCATTGTGTAGGCCAACTCTGGGTCTCTCTTTATCCAGAACAAATCCAAGTGTACAGGCCAACTCTGGGTCGCTCTTTATCCAGAACACATCCTAATGTACAAGCCAACTCCGCCTCGCTGTTTATCCAGAACAAATCCCAGAGTACAGGCCAACTCTGAGTTGCTCTTCATCCAGAACACATCCCAGAGTACAGGCCAACTCTGAGTCGCTCTTTATCCAGAACACATCCCAGTGTATAGGGCCAACTCTGGGTTGCTCTTCATCCAGAACACATCCCAATGTATAGGCCAACTCTGAGTCGCTCTTTATCCAGAACACATCCCAGAGTACAGGCCAATTTCACGTTGCTTTAATCCAGAACACATCCCAGTGTACCGGCAAACTCTGAGCCGCTCTTTATCCAGAACACATCCCAGAGTACAGGCCAATTTCACGTTGCTCTCCATCCAGAACACATCCCAGTGTACAGGCCAACTCCGTGTCGTTCTTCATCCAGAACACATCCCAGAGTACAGGCCAACTCTGAGATGCTCTTCATCCAGAACAAACCCTAGAGTACAGGCCAACTCTGAGATGCTCTATATCCAGAACACATCCCAGTGTATAAGCCAACTCTGGGTTGCTCTTCATCCAGAACACATCCCACTGTATAGGCCAACTCTGAGTTGCTCTTTATCCAGAACACCTCCCAGAGTACAGGCCAACTCTGAGTTGCTCTTCATCCAGAACACATCCCAGTGCATAGGCCAACTCTGGGTTGCTCTTCATCCAGAACACATCCTAGTGTACAAGCCAACTCAATGTTGCTTCTCATTCAGAACACATCCCATTGTATAGGCCAACTCTGAGACTCTCTTTATCCAGAACACATCCCAGTGTACAGGAAAACTCTGGGTCGCTCTTTATCCAGAACACATCCTAATGTACAAGCCTACTCCGCCTCGCTGTTCATCCAAAACGCATCCCAGAGTACAGGCCAACTCCATGTCGTTCTTCATCCAGAACACATCCCAGTGTACAGGCCAATTTTTAGTTGCTTTTCATCCAGAACACATCACCTATAAGGGCCAACTCTGGGTCGCTCTTTATCCAGAACACATCCCAGTGTACAGGCCAACTCTGAGTCGCTCTTTATCTAGAACACACCCCAGAGTACAGGCCAATTTCACGTTGCTTTCATCCAGAACACATCCCAGTGTACAGGCCAACTCTGAGTCGCTCTTTATCTAGAACACATCCCAGAGTACAGGCCAATTTCACGTTGCTTTTCATCCAGAACACATCCCAGTGTACAGGCCAACTCTGAGTCGCTCTTTATCCAGAACACATCCCAGTGTATAGACCAACTCTGAGTTGCTCTTCATCCAGAACACATCCCATTGTATAGGCCAACTCTGAGTCGCTCTTTATCCAGAACACATCCCAATGTACAGGCAAACTCCGCCTCGCTGTTCATCCAGAACACACCCCAGAGTACAGGCAAACTCCGTGTCGTTCTTCATCCAGAACACATCCCAGAGTACAGGCCAACTCTGAGTTGCTCTTCATCCAGAACACATCCTAATGTACAAGCCAACTCTGCCTCGCTGTTCATCCAGAACACATCCCAGAGTACAGGCAAACTCCGTGTCGTTCTTCTTCCAGAACATATCCCATTGTATAGGCCAACCCTGAGTCGCTCTTTATCCAGAACACATCCCAATGTACAGGCCAACTCTGGGTAGCTCTTTATCCACAACACATCCCAGTATACAGGCCAACTCTTAGTCGCTCTTCATCCAGAACACATCCCAGTGTACAGGCCAACTTCACGTTGCTTTTCATCCAGAAAACATCCCCGTGTACAGGCCAACTCTGAGTCGCTCTTTATCCAGGACACATCCCAGTGTATAGGCCAACTCTGAGTTGCTCTTCATCCAGAACACATCCCAGAGTACAGGCCAACTCTGGGTCGCTCTTTATCCAGATAACATCCTAATGTACAAGCCAACTCCGCCTCGCTGTTCATCCAGAACACATCCCAGGGTACAGGCAAACTCTGAGTCGCTCTTTATCTAGAACACATCCCACAGTACAGGCCAATTTCACGTTGCTTTCATCCAGACCACATCCCAGTTTACCGGCCAACTCTGAGTCGCTCTTTATCCAGAACAAATCCCAGTGTATAGGCAAACTCTGAGTCGCTCTTTATCCAGAACAAATCCCAGAGTAAAGGCCAATTTCACGTTGCTTTTCATCCAGAACACATCCCATTGTATAGGCCAACTCTGAGGCTCTCTTTATCCAGAACACATCCCAATGTACAGGCCAACTCTGGGTCGCTCTTTATCCAGAACACATCCTAATGTACAAGCCAACTCTGCCTCGCTGTTCATCCAGAACACACCCCAGAGTACAGGTAAACTCCGTGTCGTTCTTCATCCAGAACAGATCCCAGAGTACAGGCCAACTCTGAGCAGCTCTTCATCCAGAACACATCCTAATGTACAAGCCAACTCCGCGTCACTGTTCATCCAGAACACATCCCAGAGTACAGGCAAACTCCGTGTCGTTCTTCATCCAGAACACATCCCAGAGTACAGGCCAACTCTGAGTTGTTCTTCATCCAGAACACATCCCAGTGTACAGGCCAACTCTGAGTCGCTCTTTATCCAGAACACATCCCAGAGTACAGGCCAACTCTGACTTGTTCTTTATCCAGAACACATCCCAGTGTATAGGCCAACTCTGGGTTGCTCTTCATCCAGAACATATCCTAGTGTACAAGCCAACTCAATATTGCTTTTCATCCAGAACACATCCCATTGTATAGGGCAACTCTGAGTCTCTCTTTATCCAGAACAAATCCAAGTGTACAGGCCAACTCTGGGTCGCTCTTTATCCAGAACACATCCTAATGTACAAGCCAACTCCGCCTCGCTGTTTATCCAGAACACATCCCAGAGTACAGGCCAACTCTGAGTTGCTCTTCATCCAGAACACATCCCAGAGTACAGGCCAACTCTGAGTCGCTCTTTATCCAGAACACATCCCAGTGTATAGGGCCAACTCTGGGTTGCTCTTCATCCAGAACACATCCCACTGTATAGGCCAACTCTGAGTCGCTCTTTTACCAGAACACATCCCAGAGTACAGGCCAATTTCACGTTGCTCTCCATCCCGAACACATCCCAGTGTACAGGCCAACTCCGTGTCGTTCTTCATGCAGAACACATCCCAGTATACAGGCCAACTCTGAGTCTCTCTTTATCTAGAACACATCCCAGAGTACAAGCCAATTTCATGTTGCTTTCATCCAGAACACATCCCAGTGTACCGGCCAACTCTGAGTCGCTCTTTATCCAGAACACATCCCAGAGTACAGGCCAATTTCACGTTGCTCTCCATCCAGAACACATCCCAGTGTACAGGCCAACTCCGTGTCGTTCTTCATCCAGAACACATCCCAGAGTACAGGCCAACTCTGAGATGCTCTTCATCCAGAACAAACCCTAGAGTACAGGCCAACTCTGAGATGCTCTATATCCAGAACACATCCCAGTGTATAAGCCAACTCTGGGTTGCTCTTCATCCAGAACACATCCCACTGTATAGGCCAACTCTGAGTTGCTCTTTATCCAGAACACCTCCCAGAGTACAGGCCAACTCTGAGTTGCTCTTCATCCAGAACACATCCCAGTGCATAGGCCAACTCTGGGTTGCTCTTCATCCAGAACACATCCTAGTTTACAAGCCAACTCAATGTTGCTTCTCATTCAGAACACATCCCATTGTATAGGCCAACTCTGACACTCTCTTTATCCAGAACACATCCCAGTGTACAGGAAAACTCTGGGTCGCTCTTTATCCAGAACACATCCTAATGTACAAGCCAACTCCGCCTCGCTGTTCATCCAAAACGCATCCCAGAGTACAGGCCAACTCCATGTCGTTCTTCATCCAGAACACATCCCAGTGTACAGGCCAATTTCTAGTTGCTTTTCATCCAGAACACATCACCTATAAAGGCCAACTCTGGGTCGCTCTTTATCCAGAACACATCCCAGTGTACAGGCCAACTCTGAGTCGCTCTTTATCTAGAACACATCACAGAGTACAGGCCAATTTCACGTTGCTTTCATCCAGAACACATCCCAGTGTACAGGCCAACTCTGAGTCGCTCTTTATCTAGAACAAATCCAAGTGTACAGGCCAACTCTGGGTCGCTCTTTATCCAGAACACATCCTAATGTACAAGCCAACTCCGCCTCGCTGTTTATCCAGAACACATCCCAGAGTACAGGCCAACTCTGAGTTGCTCTTCATCCAGAACACATCCCAGAGTACAGGCCAACTCTGAGTCGCTCTTTATCCAGAACACATCCCAGTGTATAGGGCCAACTCTGGGTTGCTCTTCATCCAGAACACATCCCACTGTATAGGCCAACTCTGAGTCGCTCTTTTACCAGAACACATCCCAGAGTACAGGCCAATTTCACGTTGCTCTCCATCCAGAACACATCCCAGTGTACAGGCCAACTCCGTGTCGTTCTTCATGCAGAACACATCCCAGTATACAGGCCAACTCTGAGTCTCTCTTTATCTAGAACACATCCCAGAGTACAAGCCAATTTCACGTTGCTTTCATCCAGAACACATCCCAGTGTACCGGCCAACTCTGAGTCGCTCTTTATCCAGAACACATCCCAATGTACAGGCCAACTCCACCTCGCTGTTCATCCAGAACACACCCCAGAGTACAGGCAAACTCCGTGTCGTTCTTCATCCAGAACACATCCCAGAGTACAGGCCAACTCTGAGTTGCTCTTCATCCAGAACACATCCTAATGTACAAGCCAACTCCGCCTCGCTGTTCATCCAGAACACATCCCAGAGTACAGGCAAACTCCGTGTCGTTCTTCATCCAGAACACATCCCAGAGTACAGGCCAACTCTGAGTTGCTCTTCATCCAGAACACATCCTAATGTACAAGCCAACTCTGCCTCGCTGTTCATCCAGAACACATCCCAGAGTACAGGCAAACTCCGTGTCGTTCTTCTTCCAGAACATATCCCATTGTATAGGCCAACCCTGAGTCGCTCTTTATCCAGAACACATCCCAATGTACAGGCCAACTCTGGGTAGCTCTTTATCCACAACACATCCCAGTATACAGGCCAACTCTTAGTCGCTCTTCATCCAGAACACATCCCAGTGTACAGGCCAACTTCACGTTGCTTTTCATCCAGAAAACATCCCCGTGTACAGGCCAACTCTGAGTCGCTCTTTATCCAGGACACATCCCAGTGTATAGGCCAACTCTGAGTTGCTCTTCATCCAGAACACATCCCAGAGTACAGGCCAACTCTGGGTCGCTCTTTATCCAGATAACATCCTAATGTACAAGCCAACTCCGCCTCGCTGTTCATCCAGAACACATCCCAGGGTACAGGCAAACTCTGAGTCGCTCTTTATCTAGAACACATCCCACAGTACAGGCCAATTTCACGTTGCTTTCATCCAGACCACATCCCAGTTTACCGGCCAACTCTGAGTCGCTCTTTATCCAGAACAAATCCCAGTGTATAGGCAAACTCTGAGTCGCTCTTTATCCAGAACAAATCCCAGAGTAAAGGCCAATTTCACGTTGCTTTTCATCCAGAACACATCCCATTGTATAGGCCAACTCTGAGGCTCTCTTTATCCAGAACACATCCCAATGTACAGGCCAACTCTGTGTCGCTCTTTATCCAGAACACATCCTAATGTACAAGCCAACTCTGCCTCGCTGTTCATCCAGAACACACCCCAGAGTACAGGTAAACTCCGTGTCGTTCTTCATCCAGAACAGATCCCAGAGTACAGGCCAACTCTGAGCAGCTCTTCATCCAGAACACATCCTAATGTACAAGCCAACTCCGCGTCACTGTTCATCCAGAACACATCCCAGAGTACAGGCAAACTCCGTGTCGTTCTTCATCCAGAACACATCCCAGAGTACAGGCCAACTCTGAGTTGTTCTTCATCCAGAACACATCCCAGTGTACAGGCCAACTCTGAGTCGCTCTTTATCCAGAACACATCCCAGAGTACAGGCCAACTCTGACTTGTTCTTTATCCAGAACACATCCCAGTGTATAGGCCAACTCTGGGTTGCTCTTCATCCAGAACATATCCTAGTGTACAAGCCAACTCAATATTGCTTTTCATCCAGAACACATCCCATTGTATAGGGCAACTCTGAGTCTCTCTTTATCCAGAACAAATCCAAGTGTACAGGCCAACTCTGGGTCGCTCTTTATCCAGAACACATCCTAATGTACAAGCCAACTCCGCCTCGCTGTTTATCCAGAACACATCCCAGAGTACAGGCCAACTCTGAGTTGCTCTTCATCCAGAACACATCCCAGAGTACAGGCCAACTCTGAGTCGCTCTTTATCCAGAACACATCCCAGTGTATAGGGCCAACTCTGGGTTGCTCTTCATCCAGAACACATCCCACTGTATAGGCCAACTCTGAGTCGCTCTTTTACCAGAACACATCCCAGAGTACAGGCCAATTTCACGTTGCTCTCCATCCCGAACACATCCCAGTGTACAGGCCAACTCCGTGTCGTTCTTCATGCAGAACACATCCCAGTATACAGGCCAACTCTGAGTCTCTCTTTATCTAGAACACATCCCAGAGTACAAGCCAATTTCATGTTGCTTTCATCCAGAACACATCCCAGTGTACCGGCCAACTCTGAGTCGCTCTTTATCCAGAACACATCCCAGAGTACAGGCCAATTTCACGTTGCTCTCCATCCAGAACACATCCCAGTGTACAGGCCAACTCCGTGTCGTTCTTCATCCAGAACACATCCCAGAGTACAGGCCAACTCTGAGATGCTCTTCATCCAGAACAAACCCTAGAGTACAGGCCAACTCTGAGATGCTCTATATCCAGAACACATCCCAGTGTATAAGCCAACTCTGGGTTGCTCTTCATCCAGAACACATCCCACTGTATAGGCCAACTCTGAGTTGCTCTTTATCCAGAACACCTCCCAGAGTACAGGCCAACTCTGAGTTGCTCTTCATCCAGAACACATCCCAGTGCATAGGCCAACTCTGGGTTGCTCTTCATCCAGAACACATCCTAGTTTACAAGCCAACTCAATGTTGCTTCTCATTCAGAACACATCCCATTGTATAGGCCAACTCTGACACTCTCTTTATCCAGAACACATCCCAGTGTACAGGAAAACTCTGGGTCGCTCTTTATCCAGAACACATCCTAATGTACAAGCCAACTCCGCCTCGCTGTTCATCCAAAACGCATCCCAGAGTACAGGCCAACTCCATGTCGTTCTTCATCCAGAACACATCCCAGTGTACAGGCCAATTTCTAGTTGCTTTTCATCCAGAACACATCACCTATAAAGGCCAACTCTGGGTCGCTCTTTATCCAGAACACATCCCAGTGTACAGGCCAACTCTGAGTCGCTCTTTATCTAGAACACATCACAGAGTACAGGCCAATTTCACGTTGCTTTCATCCAGAACACATCCCAGTGTACAGGCCAACTCTGAGTCGCTCTTTATCTAGAACAAATCCAAGTGTACAGGCCAACTCTGGGTCGCTCTTTATCCAGAACACATCCTAATGTACAAGCCAACTCCGCCTCGCTGTTTATCCAGAACACATCCCAGAGTACAGGCCAACTCTGAGTTGCTCTTCATCCAGAACACATCCCAGAGTACAGGCCAACTCTGAGTCGCTCTTTATCCAGAACACATCCCAGTGTATAGGGCCAACTCTGGGTTGCTCTTCATCCAGAACACATCCCACTGTATAGGCCAACTCTGACTCGCTCTTTTACCAGAACACATCCCAGAGTACAGGCCAATTTCACGTTGCTCTCCATCCAGAACACATCCCAGTGTACAGGCCAACTCCGTGTCGTTCTTCATGCAGAACACATCCCAGTATACAGGCCAACTCTGAGTCTCTCTTTATCTAGAACACATCCCAGAGTACAAGCCAATTTCACGTTGCTTTCATCCAGAACACATCCCAGTGTACCGGCCAACTCTGAGTCGCTCTTTATCCAGAACACATCCCAGAGTACAGGCCAATTTCACGTTGCTCTCCATCCAGAACACATCCCAGTGTACAGGCCAACTCCGTGTCGTTCTTCATCCAGAACACATCCCAGAGTACAGGCCAACTCTGAGATGCTCTTCATCCAGAACAAACCCTAGAGTACAGGCCAACTCTGAGATGCTCTATATCCAGAACACATCCCAGTGTATAAGCCAACTCCGGGTTGCTCTTCATCCAGAACACATCCCACTGTATAGGCCAACTCTGAGTTGCTCTTTATCCAGAACACCTCCCAGAGTACAGGCCAACTCTGAGTTGCTCTTCATCCAGAACACATCCCAGTGCATAGGCCAACTCTGGGTTGCTCTTCATCCAGAACACATCCTAGTGTACAAGCCAACTCAATGTTGCTTCTCATTCAGAACACATCCCATTGTATAGGCCAACTCTGAGACTCTCTTTATTCAGAACACATCCCAGTGTAAAGGAAAACTCTGGGTCGCTCTTTATCCAGAACACATCCTAATGTACAAGCCAACTCCGCCTCGCTGTTCATCCAAAACGCATCCCAGAGTACAGGCCAACTCCATGTCGTTCTTCATCCAGAACACATCCCAGTGTACAGGCCAATTTCTAGTTGCTTTTCATCCAGAACACATCCCAGTGTACAGGCCAACTCTGAGTCGCTCTTTATCTAGAACACATCCCAGAGTACAGGCCAATTTCACGTTGCTTTCATCCAGAACACATCCCAGTGTACAGGCCAACTCTGAGTCGCTCTTTATCTAGAACACATCCCAGAGTACAGGCCAATTTCAAGTTGCTTTTCATCCAGAACACATCCCAGTGTACAGGCCAACTCTGAGTCGCTCTTTATCCAGAACACATCCCAGTGTATAGACCAACTCTGAGTTGCTCTTCATCCAGAACACATCCCATTGTATAGGCCAACTCTGAGTCGCTCTTTATCCAGAACACATCCCAATGTACAGGCAAACTCCGCCTCGCTGTTCATCCAGAACACACCCCAGAGTACAGGCAAACTCCGTGTCGTTCTTCATCCAGAACACATCCCAGAGTACAGGCCAACTCTGAGTTGCTCTTCATCCAGAACACATCCTAATGTACAAGCCAACTCTGCCTCGCTGTTCATCCAGAACACATCCCAGAGTACAGGCAAACTCCGTGTCGTTCTTCTTCCAGAACATATCCCATTGTATAGGCCAACCCTGAGTCGCTCTTTATCCAGAACACATCCCAATGTACAGGCCAACTCTGGGTAGCTCTTTATCCACAACACATCCCAGTATACAGGCCAACTCTTAGTCGCTCTTCATCCAGAACACATCCCAGTGTACAGGCCAACTTCACGTTGCTTTTCATCCAGAAAACATCCCCGTGTACAGGCCAACTCTGAGTCGCTCTTTATCCAGGACACATCCCAGTGTATAGGCCAACTCCGGGTTTCTCTTCATCCAGAACACATCCCACTGTATAGGCCAACTCTGGGTTTCTCTTCATCCAGAACACATCCCACTGTATAGGCCAACTCTGGGTTGCTCTTCATCCAGAACACATCCTAGTGTACAAGCCAACTCAATGTTGCTTTTCATCCAGAACACATCCCATTGTATAGGCCAACTCTGAGTCTCTCTTTATCCAGAACAAATCCAAGTGTACAGGCCAACTCTGGGTCGCTCTTTATCCAGAACACATGCTAATGTACAAGCCAACTCCGCCTCGCTGTATATCCAGAACACATCCCAGAGTACAGGCCAACTCTGAGTTGCTCTTCATCCAGAACACATCCCAGAGTACAGGCCAACTCTGAGTTGCTCTTTATCCAGAACATATCCCAGTGTATAGGCCAACTCTGGGTTGCTCTTCATCCAGAACACATCCCACTGTATAGGCCAACTCTGAGTCGCTCTTTATCCAGAACACATCCCAGAGTACAGGCCAATTTCACGTTGCTCTCCATCCAGAACACATCCCAGTGTACAGGCCAACTCCGTGTCGTTCTTCATGCAGAACACATCCCAGTATACAGGCCAACTCTGAGTCGCACTTTATCTAGAACACATCCCAGAGTACAGGCCAATTTCACGTTGCTTTCATCCAGAACACATCCCAGTGTACCGGCCAACTCTGAGTCGCTCTTTATCCAGAACACATCCCAGTGTATAGGGCCAACTCTGGGTTGCTCTTCATCCAGAACACATCCCACTGTATAGGCCAACTCTGAGTCGCTCTTTATCCAGAACACATCCCAGAGTACAGGCCAATTTCACGTTGCTCTCCATCCAGAACACATCCCAGTGTACAGGCCAACTCCGTGTCGTTCTTCATCCAGAACACATCCCAGAGTACAGGCCAACTCTGAAATGCTCTTCATCCAGAACACACCCTAGAGTACAGGCCAACTCTGAGATGCTCTATATCCAGAACACATCCCAGTGTATAAGCCAACTCGGGGATGCTCTTCATCCAGAACACATCCCACTGTATAGGCCAACTCTGAGTTGCTCTTTATCCAGAACACCTCCCAGAGTACAGGCCAACTCTGAGTTGCTCTTTATCCAGAACACATCCCAGTGCATAGGCCAACTCTGGGTTGCTCTTCATCCAGAACACATCCTAGTGTACAAGCCAACTCAATGTTGCTTTTCATTCAGAACACATCCCATTGTATAGGCCAACTCTGAGACTCTCTTTATCCAGAACACATCCTAATGTACAAGCCAACTCCGCCTCGCTGTTCATCCAAAACGCATCCCAGAGTACAGGCCAACTCCATGTCGTTCTTCATCCAGAAGACATCCCAGTGTACAGGCCAATTTCTAGTTGCTTTTCATCCAGAACACATCACCTATACTGGCCAACTCTGGGTCGCTCTTTATCCTGAACACATCCCAGTGTACAGGCCAACTCTGAGTAGCTCTTTATCTAGAACACATCCCAGAGTACAGGCCAATTTCACGTTGCTTTCATCCAGAACACATCCCAGTGTACCGGCCAACTCTGAGTCGCTCTTTATCCAGAACACATCCCAGTGTATAGGGCCAACTCTGGGTTGCTCTTCATCCAGAACACATCCCACTGTATAGGCCAACTCTGAGTAGCTCTTTATCCAGAACACATCCCAGAGTACAGGCCAATTTCACGTTGCTTTTCATCCAGAACACATCCCAGTGTACAGGCCAACTCTGACTCGCTCTTTATCCAGAACACATCCCAGTGTATAGACCAACTCTGAGTTGCTCTTCATCCAGAACACATCCCATTGTATAGGCCAACTCTGAGTCGCTCTTTATCCAGAACACATCCCAATGTACAGGCCAACTCCACCTCGCTGTTCATCCAGAACACACCCCAGAGTACAGGCAAACTCCGTGTCGTTCTTCATCCAGAACACATCCCAGAGTACAGGCCAACTCTGAGTTGCTCTTCATCCAGAACACATCCTAATGTACAAGCCAACTCCGCCTCGCTGTTCATCCAGAACACATCCCAGAGTACAGGCAAACTCCGTGTCGTTCTTCTTCCAGAACACATCCCATTGTATAGGCCAACTCTGAGTCTCTCTTTATCCAGAACACATCCCAATGTACAGGCCAACTCTGGGTAGCTCTTTATCCACAACACATCCCAGTATACAGTTCAACTCTTAGTCGCTCTTCATCCAGAACAAATCCCAGTGTACAGGCCAATTTCTAGTTGCTTTTCATCCAGAACACATCACCTATACAGGCCAACTCTGGGTCGCTCTTTATCCAGAACACATCCCAGTGTACAGGCCAACTCTGAGTCGCTCTTTATCTAGAACACATCCCAGAGTACAGGCCAATTTCACGTTGCTTTCATCCAGAACACATCCCAGTGTACAGGCCAACTCTGAGTCGCTCTTTATCTAGAACACATCCCAGAGTACAGGCCAATTTCACGTTGCTTTTCATCCAGAACACATCCCAGTGTACAGGCAGACTCTGAGTCGCTCTTTATCCAGAACACATCCCAGTGTATAGACCAACTCTGAGTTGCTCTTCATCCAGAACACATCCCATTGTATAGGCCAACTCTGGGTCGCTCTTTATCCAGAACACATCCCAATGTACAGGCCAACTCCGCCTCGCTGTTCATCCAGAACACACCCCAGAGTACAGGCAAACTCCGTGTCGTTCTTCATCCAGAACACATCCCAGAGTACAGGCCAACTCTGAGTTGCTTTTCATCCAGAACACATCCTAATGTACAGGCCAACTCTGAGTCGTTCTTTATCCAGAACACATCCCAGAGTACAGGCCAATTTCACGTTGCTCTCCATCCAGAACACATCCCAGTGTACAGGCCAACTCTGAGTTGCTCTTCATCCAGAACACATCCCAGAGTACAGGCCAACTCTGAGTCGTTCTTTATCCAGAACACATCCCAGAGTACAGGCCAACTCTGAGTTGTTCTTTATCCAGAACACATCCCAGTGTATAGGCCAACTCTGGGTTGCTCTTCATCCAGAACACATCCTAATGTACAAGCCAACTCAATGTTGCTTTTCATCCAGAACACATCCCATTGTATAGGCCAACTCTGAGTCTCTCTTTATCCAGAACAAATCCAAGTGTACAGGCCAACTCTGGGTCGCTCTTTATCCAGAACACACCCTAATGTACAAGCCAACTCCGCCTCGCTGTTTATCCAGAACACATCCCAGAGTACAGGCCAACTCTGAGTTGCTCTTCATCCAGAACACATCCCAGAGTACAGGCCAACTCTGGGTCGCTCTTTATCCAGATAACATCCTAATGTACAAGCCAACTCCGCCTCGCTGTTCATCCAGAACGCATCCCAGGGTACAGGCAAACTCTGAGTCGCTCTTTATCTAGAACACATCCCACAGTACAGGCCAATTTCACGTTGCTTTCATCCAGACCACATCCCAGTTTACCGGCCAACTCTGAGTCGCTCTTTATCCAGAACAAATCCCAGTGTATAGGGCCAACTCTGGGTTGCTCTTCATCCAGAACACATCCCACTGTATAGGCCAACTCTGAGTCGCTCTTTATCCAGAACACATCCCAGAGTACAGGCCAACTCTCAGTTGCTCTTTATCCAGAACACATCCCAGTGCATAGGCCAACTCTGGGTTGCTCTTCATCCAGAACACATCCTAGTGTACAAGCCAACTCAATGTTGCTTTTCATTCAGAACACATCCCATTGTATAGGCCAACTCTGAGACTCTCTTTATCCAGAACACATCCTAATGTACAAGCCAACTCCGCCTCGCTGTTCATCCAAAACGCATCCCAGAGTACAGGCCAACTCCATGTCGTTCTTCATCCAGAAGACATCCCAGTGTACAGGCCAATTTCTAGTTGCTTTTCATCCAGAACACATCACCTATACTGGCCAACTCTGGGTCGCTCTTTATCCTGAACACATCCCAGTGTACAGGCCAACTCTGAGTAGCTCTTTATCTAGAACACATCCCAGAGTACAGGCCAATTTCACGTTGCTTTCATCCAGAACACATCCCAGTGTACCGGCCAACTCTGAGTCGCTCTTTATCCAGAACACATCCCAGTGTATAGGGCCAACTCTGGGTTGCTCTTCATCCAGAACACATCCCACTGTATAGGCCAACTCTGAGTAGCTCTTTATCCAGAACACATCCCAGAGTACAGGCCAATTTCACGTTGCTTTTCATCCAGAACACATCCCAGTGTACAGGCCAACTCTGACTCGCTCTTTATCCAGAACACATCCCAGTGTATAGACCAACTCTGAGTTGCTCTTCATCCAGAACACATCCCATTGTATAGGCCAACTCTGAGTCGCTCTTTATCCAGAACACATCCCAATGTACAGGCCAACTCCACCTCGCTGTTCATCCAGAACACACCCCAGAGTACAGGCAAACTCCGTGTCGTTCTTCATCCAGAACACATCCCAGAGTACAGGCCAACTCTGAGTTGCTCTTCATCCAGAACACATCCTAATGTACAAGCCAACTCCGCCTCGCTGTTCATCCAGAACACATCCCAGAGTACAGGCAAACTCCGTGTCGTTCTTCTTCCAGAACACATCCCATTGTATAGGCCAACTCTGAGTCTCTCTTTATCCAGAACACATCCCAATGTACAGGCCAACTCTGGGTAGCTCTTTATCCACAACACATCCCAGTATACAGTTCAACTCTTAGTCGCTCTTCATCCAGAACAAATCCCAGTGTACAGGCCAATTTCTAGTTGCTTTTCATCCAGAACACATCACCTATACAGGCCAACTCTGGGTCGCTCTTTATCCAGAACACATCCCAGTGTACAGGCCAACTCTGAGTCGCTCTTTATCTAGAACACATCCCAGAGTACAGGCCAATTTCACGTTGCTTTCATCCAGAACACATCCCAGTGTACAGGCCAACTCTGAGTCGCTCTTTATCTAGAACACATCCCAGAGTACAGGCCAATTTCACGTTGCTTTTCATCCAGAACACATCCCAGTGTACAGGCAGACTCTGAGTCGCTCTTTATCCAGAACACATCCCAGTGTATAGACCAACTCTGAGTTGCTCTTCATCCAGAACACATCCCATTGTATAGGCCAACTCTGGGTCGCTCTTTATCCAGAACACATCCCAATGTACAGGCCAACTCCGCCTCGCTGTTCATCCAGAACACACCCCAGAGTACAGGCAAACTCCGTGTCGTTCTTCATCCAGAACACATCCCAGAGTACAGGCCAACTCTGAGTTGCTTTTCATCCAGAACACATCCTAATGTACAGGCCAACTCTGAGTCGTTCTTTATCCAGAACACATCCCAGAGTACAGGCCAATTTCACGTTGCTCTCCATCCAGAACACATCCCAGTGTACAGGCCAACTCTGAGTTGCTCTTCATCCAGAACACATCCCAGAGTACAGGCCAACTCTGAGTCGTTCTTTATCCAGAACACATCCCAGAGTACAGGCCAACTCTGAGTTGTTCTTTATCCAGAACACATCCCAGTGTATAGGCCAACTCTGGGTTGCTCTTCATCCAGAACACATCCTAATGTACAAGCCAACTCAATGTTGCTTTTCATCCAGAACACATCCCATTGTATAGGCCAACTCTGAGTCTCTCTTTATCCAGAACAAATCCAAGTGTACAGGCCAACTCTGGGTCGCTCTTTATCCAGAACACACCCTAATGTACAAGCCAACTCCGCCTCGCTGTTTATCCAGAACACATCCCAGAGTACAGGCCAACTCTGAGTTGCTCTTCATCCAGAACACATCCCAGAGTACAGGCCAACTCTGGGTCGCTCTTTATCCAGATAACATCCTAATGTACAAGCCAACTCCGCCTCGCTGTTCATCCAGAACGCATCCCAGGGTACAGGCAAACTCTGAGTCGCTCTTTATCTAGAACACATCCCACAGTACAGGCCAATTTCACGTTGCTTTCATCCAGACCACATCCCAGTTTACCGGCCAACTCTGAGTCGCTCTTTATCCAGAACAAATCCCAGTGTATAGGGCCAACTCTGGGTTGCTCTTCATCCAGAACACATCCCACTGTATAGGCCAACTCTGAGTCGCTCTTTATCCAGAACACATCCCAGAGTAAAGGCCAATTTCACGTTGCTTTTCATCCAGAACACATCCCATTGTATAGGCCAACTCTGAGGCTCTCTTTATCCAGAACACATCCCAATGTACAGGCCAACTCTGGGTCGCTCTTTATCCAGAACACATCCTAATGTACAAGCCAACTCTGCCTCGCTGTTCATCCAGAACACACCCCAGAGTACAGGTAAACTCCGTGTCGTTCTTCATCCAGAACACATCCCAGAGTACAGGCCAACTCTGAGCAGCTCTTCATCCAGAACACATCCTAATGTACAAGCCAACTCCGCGTCGCTGTTCATCCAGAACACATCCCAGAGTACAGGCAAACTCCGTGTCGTTCTTCATCCAGAACACATCCCAGAGTACAGGCCAACTCTGAGTTGTTCTTCATCCAGAACACATCCCAGAGTACAGGCCAACTCTGGGTCGCTCTTTATCCAGATAACATCCTAATGTACAAGCCAACTCCGCCTCGCTGTTCATCCAGAACACATCCCAGTGTACAGGCAAACTCCATGTCGTTCCTCATCAAGAACACATCCCAGAGTACAGGCCAACTCTGAGTTGCTCTTCATCCAGAACACATCCCAGTGTATAGGCCAACTCTGAGGCTCTCTTTATCCAGAACACATCCCAGAGTAAAGGCCAACTCTGAGATGTTCTTTATCCAGAACACATCCCAGTGTATAGGCCAACTCTGGGTTGCTCTTCATCCAGAACATATCCTAGTGTACAAGCCAACTCAATGTTGCTCTTCATCCAGAACACATCCCATTGTATAGGCCAACTCTGAGTCTCTCTTTATCCAGAACAAATCCAAGTGTACAGGCCAACTCTGGGTCGCTCTTTATCCAGAACACATCCTAATGTACAAGCCAACTCCGCCTCGCTGTTTATCCAGAACACATCCCAGAGTACAGGCCAACTCTGAGTTGCTCTTCATCCAGAACACATCCCAGAGTACAGGCCAACTCTGAGTCGCTCTTTATCCTGAACACATCCCAGTGTATAGGGCCAACTCTGGGTTGCTCTTCATCCAGAACACATCCCACTGTATAGGCCAACTCTGAGTCGCTCTTTTACCAGAACACATCCCAGAGTACAGGCCAATTTCACGTTGCTCTCCATCCAGAACACATCCCAGTGTACAGGCCAACTCCGTGTCGTTCTTCATGCAGAACACATCCCAGTATACAGGCCAACTCTGAGTCTCTCTTTATCTAGAACACATCCCAGAGTACAAGCCAATTTCACGTTGCTTTCATCCAGAACACATCCCAGTGTACCGGCCAACTCTGAGTCGCTCTTTATCCAGAACACATCCCAGAGTACAGGCCAATTTCACGTTGCTCTCCATCCAGAACACATCCCAGTGTACAGGCCAACTCCGTGTCGTTCTTCATCCAGAACACATCCCAGAGTACAGGCCAACTCTGAGATGCTCTTCATCCAGAACAAACCCTAGAGTACAGGCCAACTCTGAGATGCTCTATATCCAGAACACATCCCAGTGTATAAGCCAACTCTGGGTTGCTCTTCATCCAGAACACATCCCACTGTATAGGCCAACTCTGAGTTGCTCTTTATCCAGAACACCTCCCAGAGTACAGGCCAACTCTGAGTTGCTCTTCATCCAGAACACATCCCAGTGCATAGGCCAACTCTGGGTTGCTCTTCATCCAGAACACATCCTAGTGTACAAGCCAACTCAATGTTGCTTCTCATTCAGAACACATCCCATTGTATAGGCCAACTCTGAGACTCTCTTTATTCAGAACACATCCCAGTGTACAGGAAAACTCTGGGTCGCTCTTTATCCAGAACACATCCTAATGTACAAGCCAACTCCGCCTCGCTGTTCATCCAAAACGCATCCAAGAGTACAGGCCAACTCCATGTCGTTCTTCATCCAGAACACATCCCAGTGTACAGGCCAATTTCTAGTTGCTTTTCATCCAGAACACATCACCTATAAAGGCCAACTCTGGGTCGCTCTTTATCCAGAACACATCCCAGTGTACAGGCCAACTCTGAGTCGCTCTTTATCTAGAACACATCCCAGAGTACAGGCCAATTTCACGTTGCTTTCATCCAGAACACATCCCAGTGTACAGGCCAACTCTGAGTCGCTCTTTATCTAGAACACATCCCAGAGTACAGGCCAATTTCACGTTGCTTTTCATCCAGAACACATCCCAGTGTACAGGCCAACTCTGAGTCGCTCTTTATCCAGAACACATCCCAGTGTATAGACCAACTCTGAGTTGCTCTTCATCCAGAACACATCCCATTGTATAGGCCAACTCTGAGTCGCTCTTTATCCAGAACACATCCCAATGTACAGGCAAACTCCGCCTCGCTGTTCATCCAGAACACACCCCAGAGTACAGGCAAACTCCGTGTCGTTCTTCATCCAGAACACATCCCAGAGTACAGGCCAACTCTGAGTTGCTCTTCATCCAGAACACATCCTAATGTACAAGCCAACTCTGCCTCGCTGTTCATCCAGAACACATCCCAGAGTACAGGCAAACTCCGTGTCGTTCTTCTTCCAGAACATATCCCATTGTATAGGCCAACCCTGAGTCGCTCTTTATCCAGAACACATCCCAATGTACAGGCCAACTCTGGGTAGCTCTTTATCCACAACACATCCCAGTATACAGGCCAACTCTTAGTCGCTCTTCATCCAGAACACATCCCAGTGTACAGGCCAATTTCATGTTGCTTTTCATCCAGAAAACATCCCCGTGTACAGGCCAACTCTGAGTCGCTCTTTATCCAGGACACATCCCAGTGTATAGGCCAACTCTGGGTTTCTCTTCATCCAGAACACATCCCACTGTATAGGCCAACTCTGGGTTTCTCTTCATCCAGAACACATCCCACTGTATAGGCCAACTCTGGGTTGCTCTTCATCCAGAACACATCCTAGTGTACAAGCCAACTCAATGTTGCTTTTCATCCAGAACACATCCCATTGTATAGGCCAACTCTGAGTCTCTCTTTATCCAGAACAAATCCAAGTGTACAGGCCAACTCTGGGTCGCTCTTTATCCAGAACACATCCTAATGTACAAGCCAACTCCGCCTCGCTGTTTATCCAGAACACATCCCAGAGTACAGGCCAACTCTGAGTTGCTCTTCATCCAGAACACATCCCAGAGTACAGGCCAACTCTGAGTTGCTCTTTATCCAGAACATATCCCAGTGTATAGGCCAACTCTGGGTTGCTCTTCATCCAGAACACATCCCACTGTATAGGCCAACTCTGAGTCGCTCTTTATCCAGAACACATCCCAGAGTACAGGCCAATTTCACGTTGCTTTCATCCAGAACACATCCCAGTGTACCGGCCAACTCTGAGTCGCTCTTTATCCAGAACACATCCCAGTGTATAGGGCCAACTCTGGGTTGCTCTTCATCCAGAACACATCCCACTTTATAGGCCAACTCTGAGTCGCTCTTTATCCAGAACACATCCCAGAGTACAGGCCAATTTCACGTTGCTCTCCATCCAGAACACATCCCAGTGTACAGGCCAACTCCGTGTCGTTCTTCATCCAGAACACATCCCAGAGTACAGGCCAACTCTGAAATGCTCTTCATCCAGAACACACCCTAGAGTACAGGCCAACTCTGAGATGCTCTATATCCAGAACACATCCCAGTGTATAAGCCAACTCGGGGATGCTCTTCATCCAGAACACATCCCACTGTATAGGCCAACTCTGAGTTGCTCTTTATCCAGAACACCTCCCAGAGTACAGGCCAACTCTGAGTTGCTCTTTATCCAGAACACATCCCAGTGCATAGGCCAACTCTGGGTTGCTCTTCATCCAGAACACATCCTAGTGTACAAGCCAACTCAATGTTGCTTTTCATCCAGAACACATCCCATTGTATAGGCCAACTCTGAGTCTCTCTTTATCCAGAACAAATCCAAGTGTACAGGCCAACTCTGGGTCGCTCTTTATCCAGAACACACCCTAATGTACAAGCCAACTCCGCCTCGCTGTTTATCCAGAACACATCCCAGAGTACAGGCCAACTCTGAGTTGCTCTTCATCCAGAACACATCCCAGAGTACAGGCAAAATCTGAGTCGCTCTTTATCTAGAACACATCCCACAGTACAGGCCAATTTCACGTTGCTTTCATCCAGACCACATCCCAGTTTACCGGCCAACTCTGAGTCGCTCTTTATCCAGAACAAATCCCAGTGTATAGGGCCAACTCTGGGTTGCTCTTCATCCAGAACACATCCCACTGTATAGGCCAACTCTGAGTCGCTCTTTATCCAGAACAAATCCCAGAGTAAAGGCCAATTTCACGTTGCTTTTCATCCAGAACACATCCCATTGTATAGGCCAACTCTGAGGCTCTCTTTATCCAGAACACATCCCAATGTACAGGCCAACTCTGGGTCGCTCTTTATCCAGAACACATCCTAATGTACAAGCCAACTCTGCCTCGCTGTTCATCCAGAACACACCCCAGAGTACAGGTAAACTCCGTGTCGTTCTTCATCCAGAACACATCCCAGAGTACAGGCCAACTCTGAGTTGTTCTTCATCCAGAACACATCCCAGAGTACAGGCCAACTCTGGGTCGCTCTTTATCCAGATAACATCCTAATGTACAAGCCAACTCCGCCTCGCTGTTCATCCAGAACACATCCCAGTGTACAGGCAAACTCCATGTCGTTCCTCATCAAGAACACATCCCAGAGTACAGGCCAACTCTGAGTTGCTCTTCATCCAGAACACATCCCAGTGTACAGGCCAACTCTGAGTCGCTCTTTATCCAGAACACATCCCAGAGTACAGGCCAACTCTGAGATGTTCTTTATCCAGAACACATCCCAGTGTATAGGCCAACTCTGGGTTGCTCTTCATCCAGAACATATCCTAGTGTACAAGCCAACTCAATGTTGCTCTTCATCCAGAACACATCCCATTGTATAGGCCAACTCTGAGTCTCTCTTTATCCAGAACAAATCCAAGTGTACAGGCCAACTCTGGGTCGCTCTTTATCCAGAACACATCCTAATGTACAAGCCAACTCCACCTCGCTGTTTATCCAGAACACATCCCAGAGTACAGGCCAACTCTGAGTTGCTCTTCATCCAGAACACATCCCAGAGTACAGGCCAACTCTGAGTCGCTCTTTATCCAGAACACATCCCAGTGTATAGGGCCAACTCTGGGTTGCTCTTCATCCAGAACACATCCCACTGTATAGGCCAACTCTGAGTCGCTCTTTATCCAGAACACATCCCAGAGTACAGGCCAATTTCACGTTGCTCTCCATCCAGAACACATCCCAGTGTACAGGCCAACTCCGTGTCGTTCTTCATGCAGAACACATCCCAGTATACAGGCCAACTCTGAGTCTCTCTTTATCTAGAACACATCCCAGAGTACAAGCCAATTTCACGTTGCTTTCATCCAGAACACATCCCAGTGTACCGGCCAACTCTGAGTCGCTCTTTATCCAGAACACATCCCAGAGTACAGGCCAATTTCACGTTGCTCTCCATCCAGAACACATCCCAGTGTACAGGCCAACTCCGTGTCGTTCTTCATCCAGAACACATCCCAGAGTACAGGCCAACTCTGAGATGCTCTTCATCCAGATCAAACCCTAGAGTACAGGCCAACTCTGAGATGCTCTATATCCAGAACACATCCCAGTGTATAAGCCAACTCTGGGTTGCTCTTCATCCAGAACACATCCCACTGTATAGGCCAACTCTGAGTTGCTCTTTATCCAGAACACCTCCCAGAGTACAGGCCAACTCTGAGTTGCTCTTCATCCAGAACACATCCCAGTGCATAGGCCAACTCTGGGTTGCTCTTCATCCAGAACACATCCTAGTGTACAAGCCAACTCAATGTTGCTTCTCATTCAGAACACATCCCATTGTATAGGCCAACTCTGAGACTCTCTTTATTCAGAACACATCCCAGTGTACAGGAAAACTCTGGGTCGCTCTTTATCCAGAACACATCCTAATGTACAAGCCAACTCCGCCTCGCTGTTCATCCAAAACGCATCCCAGAGTACAGGCCAACTCCATGTCGTTCTTCATCCAGAACACATCCCAGTGTACAGGCCAATTTCTAGTTGCTTTTCATCCAGAACACATCACCTATAAAGGCCAACTCTGGGTCGCTCTTTATCCAGAACACATCCCAGTGTACAGGCCAACTCTGAGTCGCTCTTTATCTAGAACACATCCCAGAGTACAGGCCAATTTCACGTTGCTTTCATCCAGAACACATCCCAGTGTACAGGCCAACTCTGAGTCGCTCTTTATCTAGAACACATCCCAGAGTACAGGCCAATTTCACGTTGCTTTTCATCCAGAACACATCCCAGTGTACAGGCCAACTCTGAGTCGCTCTTTATCCAGAACACATCCCAGTGTATAGACCAACTCTGAGTTGCTCTTCATCCAGAACACATCCCATTGTATAGGCCAACTCTGAGTCGCTCTTTATCCAGAACACATCCCAATGTACAGGCAAACTCCGCCTCGCTGTTCATCCAGAACACACCCCAGAGTACAGGCAAACTCCGTGTCGTTCTTCATCCAGAACACATCCCAGAGTACAGGCCAACTCTGAGTTGCTCTTCATCCAGAACACATCCTAATGTACAAGCCAACTCTGCCTCGCTGTTCATCCAGAACACATCCCAGAGTACAGGCAAACTCCGTGTCGTTCTTCTTCCAGAACATATCCCATTGTATAGGCCAACCCTGAGTCGCTCTTTATCCAGAACACATCCCAATGTACAGGCCAACTCTGGGTAGCTCTTTATCCACAACACATCCCAGTATACAGGCCAACTCTTAGTCGCTCTTCATCCAGAACACATCCCAGTGTACAGGCCAATTTCATGTTGCTTTTCATCCAGAAAACATCCCCGTGTACAGGCCAACTCTGAGTCGCTCTTTATCCAGGACACATCCCAGTGTATAGGCCAACTCTGGGTTTCTCTTCATCCAGAACACATCCCACTGTATAGGCCAACTCTGGGTTTCTCTTCATCCAGAACACATCCCACTGTATAGGCCAACTCTGGGTTGCTCTTCATCCAGAACACATCCTAGTGTACAAGCCAACTCAATGTTGCTTTTCATCCAGAACACATCCCATTGTATAGGCCAACTCTGAGTCTCTCTTTATCCAGAACAAATCCAAGTGTACAGGCCAACTCTGGGTCGCTCTTTATCCAGAACACATCCTAATGTACAAGCCAACTCCGCCTCGCTGTTTATCCAGAACACATCCCAGAGTACAGGCCAACTCTGAGTTGCTCTTCATCCAGAACACATCCCAGAGTACAGGCCAACTCTGAGTTGCTCTTTATCCAGAACATATCCCAGTGTATAGGCCAACTCTGGGTTGCTCTTCATCCAGAACACATCCCACTGTATAGGCCAACTCTGAGTCGCTCTTTATCCAGAACACATCCCAGAGTACAGGCCAATTTCACGTTGCTCTCCATCCAGAACACATCCCAGTGTACAGGCCAACTCCGTGTCGTTCTTCATGCAGAACACATCCCAGTATACAGGCCAACTCTGAGTCGCACTTTATCTAGAACACATCCCAGAGTACAGGCCAATTTCACGTTGCTTTCATCCAGAACACATCCCAGTGTACCGGCCAACTCTGAGTCGCTCTTTATCCAGAACACATCCCAGTGTATAGGGCCAACTCTGGGTTGCTCTTCATCCAGAACACATCCCACTTTATAGGCCAACTCTGAGTCGCTCTTTATCCAGAACACATCCCAGAGTACAGGCCAATTTCACGTTGCTCTCCATCCAGAACACATCCCAGTGTACAGGCCAACTCCGTGTCGTTCTTCATCCAGAACACATCCCAGAGTACAGGCCAACTCTGAAATGCTCTTCATCCAGAACACACCCTAGAGTACAGGCCAACTCTGAGATGCTCTATATCCAGAACACATCCCAGTGTATAAGCCAACTCGGGGATGCTCTTCATCCAGAACACATCCCACTGTATAGGCCAACTCTGAGTTGCTCTTTATCCAGAACACCTCCCAGAGTACAGGCCAACTCTGAGTTGCTCTTTATCCAGAACACATCCCAGTGCATAGGCCAACTCTGGGTTGCTCTTCATCCAGAACACATCCTAGTGTACAAGCCAACTCAATGTTGCTTTTCATCCAGAACACATCCCATTGTATAGGCCAACTCTGAGTCTCTCTTTATCCAGAACAAATCCAAGTGTACAGGCCAACTCTGGGTCGCTCTTTATCCAGAACACACCCTAATGTACAAGCCAACTCCGCCTCGCTGTTTATCCAGAACACATCCCAGAGTACAGGCCAACTCTGAGTTGCTCTTCATCCAGAACACATCCCAGAGTACAGGCAAAATCTGAGTCGCTCTTTATCTAGAACACATCCCACAGTACAGGCCAATTTCACGTTGCTTTCATCCAGACCACATCCCAGTTTACCGGCCAACTCTGAGTCGCTCTTTATCCAGAACAAATCCCAGTGTATAGGGCCAACTCTGGGTTGCTCTTCATCCAGAACACATCCCACTGTATAGGCCAACTCTGAGTCGCTCTTTATCCAGAACAAATCCCAGAGTAAAGGCCAATTTCACGTTGCTTTTCATCCAGAACACATCCCATTGTATAGGCCAACTCTGAGGCTCTCTTTATCCAGAACACATCCCAATGTACAGGCCAACTCTGGGTCGCTCTTTATCCAGAACACATCCTAATGTACAAGCCAACTCTGCCTCGCTGTTCATCCAGAACACACCCCAGAGTACAGGTAAACTCCGTGTCGTTCTTCATCCAGAACACATCCCAGAGTACAGGCCAACTCTGAGTTGTTCTTCATCCAGAACACATCCCAGAGTACAGGCCAACTCTGGGTCGCTCTTTATCCAGATAACATCCTAATGTACAAGCCAACTCCGCCTCGCTGTTCATCCAGAACACATCCCAGTGTACAGGCAAACTCCATGTCGTTCCTCATCAAGAACACATCCCAGAGTACAGGCCAACTCTGAGTTGCTCTTCATCCAGAACACATCCCAGTGTACAGGCCAACTCTGAGTCGCTCTTTATCCAGAACACATCCCAGAGTACAGGCCAACTCTGAGATGTTCTTTATCCAGAACACATCCCAGTGTATAGGCCAACTCTGGGTTGCTCTTCATCCAGAACATATCCTAGTGTACAAGCCAACTCAATGTTGCTCTTCATCCAGAACACATCCCATTGTATAGGCCAACTCTGAGTCTCTCTTTATCCAGAACAAATCCAAGTGTACAGGCCAACTCTGGGTCGCTCTTTATCCAGAACACATCCTAATGTACAAGCCAACTCCACCTCGCTGTTTATCCAGAACACATCCCAGAGTACAGGCCAACTCTGAGTTGCTCTTCATCCAGAACACATCCCAGAGTACAGGCCAACTCTGAGTCGCTCTTTATCCAGAACACATCCCAGTGTATAGGGCCAACTCTGGGTTGCTCTTCATCCAGAACACATCCCACTGTATAGGCCAACTCTGAGTCGCTCTTTATCCAGAACACATCCCAGAGTACAGGCCAATTTCACGTTGCTCTCCATCCAGAACACATCCCAGTGTACAGGCCAACTCCGTGTCGTTCTTCATGCAGAACACATCCCAGTATACAGGCCAACTCTGAGTCTCTCTTTATCTAGAACACATCCCAGAGTACAAGCCAATTTCACGTTGCTTTCATCCAGAACACATCCCAGTGTACCGGCCAACTCTGAGTCGCTCTTTATCCAGAACACATCCCAGAGTACAGGCCAATTTCACGTTGCTCTCCATCCAGAACACATCCCAGTGTACAGGCCAACTCCGTGTCGTTCTTCATCCAGAACACATCCCAGAGTACAGGCCAACTCTGAGATGCTCTTCATCCAGATCAAACCCTAGAGTACAGGCCAACTCTGAGATGCTCTATATCCAGAACACATCCCAGTGTATAAGCCAACTCTGGGTTGCTCTTCATCCAGAACACATCCCACTGTATAGGCCAACTCTGAGTTGCTCTTTATCCAGAACACCTCCCAGAGTACAGGCCAACTCTGAGTTGCTCTTCATCCAGAACACATCCCAGTGCATAGGCCAACTCTGGGTTGCTCTTCATCCAGAACACATCCTAGTGTACAAGCCAACTCAATGTTACTTCTCATTCAGAACACATCCCATTGTATAGGCCAACTCTGAGACTCTCTTTATCCAGAACACATCCCAGTGTACAGGAAAACTCTGGGTCGCTCTTTATCCAGAACACATCCTAATGTACAAGCCAACTCCGCCTCGCTGTTCATCCAAAACGCATCCCAGAGTACAGGCCAACTCCATGTCGTTCTTCATCCAGAACACATCCCAGTGTACAGGCCAATTTCTAGTTGCTTTTCATCCAGAACACATCACCTATAAAGGCCAACTCTGGGTCGCTCTTTATCCAGAACACATCCCAGTGTACAGGCCAACTCTGAGTCGCTCTTTATCTAGAACACATCCCAGAGTACAGGCCAATTTCACGTTGCTTTCATCCAGAACACATCCCAGTGTACAGGCCAACTCTGAGTCGCTCTTTATCTAGAACACATCCCAGAGTACAGGCCAATTTCACGTTGCTTTTCATCCAGAACACATCCCAGTGTACAGGCCAACTCTGAGTCGCTCTTTATCCAGAACACATCCCAGTGTATAGACCAACTCTGAGTTGCTCTTCATCCAGAACACATCCCATTGTATAGGCCAACTCTGAGTCGCTCTTTATCCAGAACACATCCCAATGTACAGGCAAACTCCGCCTCGTTGTTCATCCAGAACACATCCCAGAGTACAGGCAAACTCCGTGTCGTTCTTCATCCAGAACACATCCCAGAGTACAGGCCAACTCTGAGTTGCTCTTCATCCAGAACACATCCTAATGTACAAGCCAACTCTGCCTCGCTGTTCATCCAGAACACATCCCAGAGTACAGGCAAACTCCGTGTCGTTCTTCTTCCAGAACATATCCCATTGTATAGGCCAACCCTGAGTCGCTCTTTATCCAGAACACATCCCAATGTACAGGCCAACTCTGGGTAGCTCTTTATCCACAACACATCCCAGTATACAGGCCAACCCTTAGTCGCTCTTCATCCAGAACACATCCCAGTGTACAGGCCAACTTCACGTTGCTTTTCATCCAGAAAACATCCCCGTGTACAGGCCAACTCTGAGTCGCTCTTTATCCAGGACACATCCCAGTGTATAGGCCAACTCTGGGTTTCTCTTCATCCAGAACACATCCCACTGTATAGGCCAACTCTGGGTTTCTCTTCATCCAGAACACATCCCACTGTATAGGCCAACTCTGGGTTGCTCTTCATCCAGAACACATCCTAGTGTACAAGCCAACTCAATGTTGCTTTTCATCCAGAACACATCCCATTGTATAGGCCAACTCTGAGTCTCTCTTTATCCAGAACAAATCCAAGTGTACAGGCCAACTCTGGGTCGCTCTTTATCCAGAACGCATCCTAATGTACAAGCCAACTCCGCCTCGCTGTTTATCCAGAACATATCCCAGAGTACAGGCCAACTCTGAGTTGCTCTTCATCCAGAACACATCCCAGAGTACAGGCCAACTCTGAGTTGCTCTTTATCCAGAACATATCCCAGTGTATAGGCCAACTCTGGGTTGCTCTTCATCCAGAACACATCCCACTGTATAGGCCAACTCTGAGTCGCTCTTTATCCAGAACACATCCCAGAGTACAGGCCAATTTCACGTTGCTCTCCATCCAGAACACATCCCAGTGTACAGGCCAACTCCGTGTCGTTCTTCATGCAGAACACATCCCAGTATACAGGCCAACTCTGAGTCGCACTTTATCTAGAACACATCCCAGAGTACAGGCCAATTTCACGTTGCTTTCATCCAGAACACATCCCAGTGTACCGGCCAACTCTGAGTCGCTCTTTATCCAGAACACATCCCAGTGTATAGGGCCAACTCTGGGTTGCTCTTCATCCAGAACACATCCCACTGTATAGGCCAACTCTGAGTCGCTCTTTATCCAGAACACATCCCAGAGTACAGGCCAATTTCACGTTGCTCTCCATCCAGAACACATCCCAGTGTACAGGCCAACTCCGTGTCGTTCTTCATCCAGAACACATCCCAGAGTACAGGCCAACTCTGAGTTGCTCTTCATCCAGAACACACCCTAGAGTACAGGCCAACTCTGAGATGCTCTATATCCAGAACACATCCCAGTGTATAAGCCAACTCTGGGTTGCTCTTCATCCAGAACACATCCCACTGTATAGGCCAACTCTGAGTTGCTCTTTATCCAGAACACCTCCCAGAGTACAGGCCAACTCTGAGTTGCTCTTTATCCAGAACACATCCCAGTGCATAGGCCAACTCTGGGTTGCTCTTCATCCAGAACACATCCTAGTGTACAAGCCAACTCAATGTTGCTTTTCATTCAGAACACATCCCATTGTACAGGCCAACTCTGGGTCGCTCTTTATCCAGAACACATCCCAATGTACAGGCCAACTCCGCCTCGCTGTTCATCCAGAACACACCCCAGAGTACAGGCAAACTCCGTGTCGTTCTTCATCCAGAACACATCCCAGAGTACAGGCCAACTCTGAGTTGCTTTTCATCCAGAACACATCCTAATGTACAGGCCAACTCTGAGTCGTTCTTTATCCAGAACACATCCCAGAGTACAGGCCAATTTCACGTTGCTCTCCATCCAGAACACATCCCAGTGTACAGGCCAACTCTGAGTTGCTCTTCATCCAGAACACATCCCAGAGTACAGGCCAACTCTGAGTCGTTCTTTATCCAGAACACATCCCAGTGTATAGGCCAACTCTGGGTTGCTCTTCAACCAGAACACATCCTAATGTACAAGCCAACTCAATGTTGCTTTTCATCCAGAACACATCCCATTGTATAGGCCAACTCTGAGTCTCTCTTTATCCAGAACAAATCCAAGTGTACAGGCCAACTCTGGGTCGCTCTTTATCCAGAACACACCCTAATGTACAAGCCAACTCCGCCTCGCTGTTTATCCAGAACACATCCCAGAGTACAGGCCAACTCTGAGTTGCTCTTCATCCAGAACACATCCCAGAGTACAGGCAAAATCTGAGTCGCTCTTTATCTAGAACACATCCCACAGTACAGGCCAATTTCACGTTGCTTTCATCCAGACCACATCCCAGTTTACCGGCCAACTCTGAGTCGCTCTTTATCCAGAACAAATCCCAGTGTATAGGGCCAACTCTGGGTTGCTCTTCATCCAGAACACATCCCACTGTATAGGCCAACTCTGAGTCGCTCTTTATCCAGAACAAATCCCAGAGTAAAGGCCAATTTCACGTTGCTTTTCATCCAGAACACATCCCATTGTATAGGCCAACTCTGAAGCTCTCTTTATCCAGAACACATCCCAATGTACAGGCCAACTCTGGGTCGCTCTTTATCCAGAACACATCCTAATGTACAAGCCAACTCTGCCTCGCTGTTCATCCAGAACACACCCCAGAGTACAGGTAAACTCCGTGTCGTTCTTCATCCAGAACACATCCCAGAGTACAGGCCAACTCTGAGTTGTTCTTCATCCAGAACACATCCCAGAGTACAGGCCAACTCTGGGTCGCTCTTTATCCAGATAACATCCTAATGTACAAGCCAACTCCGCCTCGCTGTTCATCCAGAACACATCCCAGTGTACAGGCAAACTCCATGTCGTTCCTCATCAAGAACACATCCCAGAGTACAGGCCAACTCTGAGTTGCTCTTCATCCAGAACACATCCCAGTGTACAGGCCAACTCTGAGTCGCTCTTTATCCAGAACACATCCCAGAGTACAGGCCAACTCTGAGATGTTCTTTATCCAGAACACATCCCAGTGTATAGGCCAACTCTGGGTTGCTCTTCATCCAGAACATATCCTAGTGTACAAGCCAACTCAATGTTGCTCTTCATCCAGAACACATCCCATTGTATAGGCCAACTCTGAGTCTCTCTTTATCCAGAACAAATCCAAGTGTACAGGCCAACTCTGGGTCGCTCTTTATCCAGAACACATCCTAATGTACAAGCCAACTCCACCTCGCTGTTTATCCAGAACACATCCCAGAGTACAGGCCAACTCTGAGTTGCTCTTCATCCAGAACACATCCCAGAGTACAGGCCAACTCTGAGTCGCTCTTTATCCAGAACACATCCCAGTGTATAGGGCCAACTCTGGGTTGCTCTTCATCCAGAACACATCCCACTGTATAGGCCAACTCTGAGTCGCTCTTTATCCAGAACACATCCCAGAGTACAGGCCAATTTCACGTTGCTCTCCATCCAGAACACATCCCAGTGTACAGGCCAACTCCGTGTCGTTCTTCATGCAGAACACATCCCAGTATACAGGCCAACTCTGAGTCTCTCTTTATCTAGAACACATCCCAGAGTACAAGCCAATTTCACGTTGCTTTCATCCAGAACACATCCCAGTGTACCGGCCAACTCTGAGTCGCTCTTTATCCAGAACACATCCCAGAGTACAGGCCAATTTCACGTTGCTCTCCATCCAGAACACATCCCAGTGTACAGGCCAACTCCGTGTCGTTCTTCATCCAGAACACATCCCAGAGTACAGGCCAACTCTGAGATGCTCTTCATCCAGATCAAACCCTAGAGTACAGGCCAACTCTGAGATGCTCTATATCCAGAACACATCCCAGTGTATAAGCCAACTCTGGGTTGCTCTTCATCCAGAACACATCCCACTGTATAGGCCAACTCTGAGTTGCTCTTTATCCAGAACACCTCCCAGAGTACAGGCCAACTCTGAGTTGCTCTTCATCCAGAACACATCCCAGTGCATAGGCCAACTCTGGGTTGCTCTTCATCCAGAACACATCCTAGTGTACAAGCCAACTCAATGTTACTTCTCATTCAGAACACATCCCATTGTATAGGCCAACTCTGAGACTCTCTTTATCCAGAACACATCCCAGTGTACAGGAAAACTCTGGGTCGCTCTTTATCCAGAACACATCCTAATGTACAAGCCAACTCCGCCTCGCTGTTCATCCAAAACGCATCCCAGAGTACAGGCCAACTCCATGTCGTTCTTCATCCAGAACACATCCCAGTGTACAGGCCAATTTCTAGTTGCTTTTCATCCAGAACACATCACCTATAAAGGCCAACTCTGGGTCGCTCTTTATCCAGAACACATCCCAGTGTACAGGCCAACTCTGAGTCGCTCTTTATCTAGAACACATCCCAGAGTACAGGCCAATTTCACGTTGCTTTCATCCAGAACACATCCCAGTGTACAGGCCAACTCTGAGTCGCTCTTTATCTAGAACACATCCCAGAGTACAGGCCAATTTCACGTTGCTTTTCATCCAGAACACATCCCAGTGTACAGGCCAACTCTGAGTCGCTCTTTATCCAGAACACATCCCAGTGTATAGACCAACTCTGAGTTGCTCTTCATCCAGAACACATCCCATTGTATAGGCCAACTCTGAGTCGCTCTTTATCCAGAACACATCCCAATGTACAGGCAAACTCCGCCTCGTTGTTCATCCAGAACACATCCCAGAGTACAGGCAAACTCCGTGTCGTTCTTCATCCAGAACACATCCCAGAGTACAGGCCAACTCTGAGTTGCTCTTCATCCAGAACACATCCTAATGTACAAGCCAACTCTGCCTCGCTGTTCATCCAGAACACATCCCAGAGTACAGGCAAACTCCGTGTCGTTCTTCTTCCAGAACATATCCCATTGTATAGGCCAACCCTGAGTCGCTCTTTATCCAGAACACATCCCAATGTACAGGCCAACTCTGGGTAGCTCTTTATCCACAACACATCCCAGTATACAGGCCAACCCTTAGTCGCTCTTCATCCAGAACACATCCCAGTGTACAGGCCAACTTCACGTTGCTTTTCATCCAGAAAACATCCCCGTGTACAGGCCAACTCTGAGTCGCTCTTTATCCAGGACACATCCCAGTGTATAGGCCAACTCTGGGTTTCTCTTCATCCAGAACACATCCCACTGTATAGGCCAACTCTGGGTTTCTCTTCATCCAGAACACATCCCACTGTATAGGCCAACTCTGGGTTGCTCTTCATCCAGAACACATCCTAGTGTACAAGCCAACTCAATGTTGCTTTTCATCCAGAACACATCCCATTGTATAGGCCAACTCTGAGTCTCTCTTTATCCAGAACAAATCCAAGTGTACAGGCCAACTCTGGGTCGCTCTTTATCCAGAACGCATCCTAATGTACAAGCCAACTCCGCCTCGCTGTTTATCCAGAACATATCCCAGAGTACAGGCCAACTCTGAGTTGCTCTTCATCCAGAACACATCCCAGAGTACAGGCCAACTCTGAGTTGCTCTTTATCCAGAACATATCCCAGTGTATAGGCCAACTCTGGGTTGCTCTTCATCCAGAACACATCCCACTGTATAGGCCAACTCTGAGTCGCTCTTTATCCAGAACACATCCCAGAGTACAGGCCAATTTCACGTTGCTCTCCATCCAGAACACATCCCAGTGTACAGGCCAACTCCGTGTCGTTCTTCATGCAGAACACATCCCAGTATACAGGCCAACTCTGAGTCGCACTTTATCTAGAACACATCCCAGAGTACAGGCCAATTTCACGTTGCTTTCATCCAGAACACATCCCAGTGTACCGGCCAACTCTGAGTCGCTCTTTATCCAGAACACATCCCAGTGTATAGGGCCAACTCTGGGTTGCTCTTCATCCAGAACACATCCCACTGTATAGGCCAACTCTGAGTCGCTCTTTATCCAGAACACATCCCAGAGTACAGGCCAATTTCACGTTGCTCTCCATCCAGAACACATCCCAGTGTACAGGCCAACTCCGTGTCGTTCTTCATCCAGAACACATCCCAGAGTACAGGCCAACTCTGAGTTGCTCTTCATCCAGAACACACCCTAGAGTACAGGCCAACTCTGAGATGCTCTATATCCAGAACACATCCCAGTGTATAAGCCAACTCTGGGTTGCTCTTCATCCAGAACACATCCCACTGTATAGGCCAACTCTGAGTTGCTCTTTATCCAGAACACCTCCCAGAGTACAGGCCAACTCTGAGTTGCTCTTTATCCAGAACACATCCCAGTGCATAGGCCAACTCTGGGTTGCTCTTCATCCAGAACACATCCTAGTGTACAAGCCAACTCAATGTTGCTTTTCATTCAGAACACATCCCATTGTACAGGCCAACTCTGGGTCGCTCTTTATCCAGAACACATCCCAATGTACAGGCCAACTCCGCCTCGCTGTTCATCCAGAACACACCCCAGAGTACAGGCAAACTCCGTGTCGTTCTTCATCCAGAACACATCCCAGAGTACAGGCCAACTCTGAGTTGCTTTTCATCCAGAACACATCCTAATGTACAGGCCAACTCTGAGTCGTTCTTTATCCAGAACACATCCCAGAGTACAGGCCAATTTCACGTTGCTCTCCATCCAGAACACATCCCAGTGTACAGGCCAACTCTGAGTTGCTCTTCATCCAGAACACATCCCAGAGTACAGGCCAACTCTGAGTCGTTCTTTATCCAGAACACATCCCAGTGTATAGGCCAACTCTGGGTTGCTCTTCAACCAGAACACATCCTAATGTACAAGCCAACTCAATGTTGCTTTTCATCCAGAACACATCCCATTGTATAGGCCAACTCTGAGTCTCTCTTTATCCAGAACAAATCCAAGTGTACAGGCCAACTCTGGGTCGCTCTTTATCCAGAACACACCCTAATGTACAAGCCAACTCCGCCTCGCTGTTTATCCAGAACACATCCCAGAGTACAGGCCAACTCTGAGTTGCTCTTCATCCAGAACACATCCCAGAGTACAGGCAAACTCTGAGTCGCTCTTTATCTAGAACACATCCCACAGTACAGGCCAATTTCACGTTGCTTTCATCCAGACCACATCCCAGTTTACCGGCCAACTCTGAGTCGCTCTTTATCCAGAACAAATCCCAGTGTATAGGGCCAACTCTGGGTTGCTCTTCATCCAGAACACATCCCACTGTATAGGCCAACTCTGAGTCGCTCTTTATCCAGAACAAATCCCAGAGTAAAGGCCAATTTCACGTTGCTTTTCATCCAGAACACATCCCATTGTATAGGCCAACTCTGAGGCTCTCTTTATCCAGAACACATCCCAATGTACAGGCCAACTCTGGGTCGCTCTTTATCCAGAACACATCCTAATGTACAAGCCAACTCTGCCTCGCTGTTCATCCAGAACACACCCCAGAGTACAGGTAAACTCCGTGTCGTTCTTCATCCAGAACACATCCCAGAGTACAGGCCAACTCTGAGCAGCTCTTCATCCAGAACACATCCTAATGTACAAGCCAACTCCGCGTCGCTGTTCATCCAGAACACATCCCAGAGTACAGGCAAACTCCGTGTCGTTCTTCATCCAGAACACATCCCAGAGTACAGGCCAACTCTGAGTTGTTCTTCATCCAGAACACATCCCAGAGTACAGGCCAACTCTGGGTCGCTCTTTATCCAGATAACATCCTAATGTACAAGCCAACTCCGCCTCGCTGTTCATCCAGAACACATCCCAGTGTACAGGCAAACTCCATGTCGTTCCTCATCAAGAACACATCCCAGAGTACAGGCCAACTCTGAGTTGCTCTTCATCCAGAACACATCCCAGTGTACAGGCCAACTCTGAGTCGCTCTTTATCCAGAACACATCCCAGAGTACAGGCCAACTCTGAGATGTTCTTTATCCAGAACACATCCCAGTGTATAGGCCAACTCTGGGTTGCTCTTCATCCAGAACATATCCTAGTGTACAAGCCAACTCAATGTTGCTTTTCATCCAGAACACATCCCATTGTATAGGCCAACTCTGAGTCTCTCTTTATCCAGAACAAATCCAAGTGTACAGGCCAACTCTGGGTCGCTCTTTATCCAGAACACATCCTAATGTACAAGCCAACTCCGCCTCGCTGTTTATCCAGAACACATCCCAGAGTACAGGCCAACTCTGAGTTGCTCTTCATCCAGAACACATCCCAGAGTACAGGCCAACTCTGAGTCGCTCTTTATCCAGAACAAATCCCAGTGTATAGGGCCAACTCTGGGTTGCTCTTCATCCAGAACACATCCCACTGTATAGGCCAACTCTGAGTCGCTCTTTATCCAGAACACATCCCAGAGTACAGGCCAATTTCACGTTGCTCTCCATCCAGAACACATCCCAGTGTACAGGCCAACTCCGTGTCGTTCTTCATGCAGAACACATCCCAGTATACAGGCCAACTCTGAGTCTCTCTTTATCTAGAACACATCCCAGAGTACAAGCCAATTTCACGTTGCTTTCATCCAGAACACATCCCAGTGTACCGGCCAACTCTGAGTCGCTCTTTATCCAGAACACATCCCAGAGTACAGGCCAATTTCACGTTGCTCTCCATCCAGAACACATCCCAGTGTACAGGCCAACTCCGTGTCGTTCTTCATCCAGAACACATCCCAGAGTACAGGCCAACTCTGAGATGCTCTTCATCCAGATCAAACCCTAGAGTACAGGCCAACTCTGAGATGCTCTATATCCAGAACACATCCCAGTGTATAAGCCAACTCTGGGTTGCTCTTCATCCAGAACACATCCCACTGTATAGGCCAACTCTGAGTTGCTCTTTATCCAGAACACCTCCCAGAGTACAGGCCAACTCTGAGTTGCTCTTCATCCAGAACACATCCCAGTGCATAGGCCAACTCTGGGTTGCTCTTCATCCAGAACACATCCTAGTGTACAAGCCAACTCAATGTTACTTCTCATTCAGAACACATCCCATTGTATAGGCCAACTCTGAGACTCTCTTTATCCAGAACACATCCCAGTGTACAGGAAAACTCTGGGTCGCTCTTTATCCAGAACACATCCTAATGTACAAGCCAACTCCGCCTCGCTGTTCATCCAAAACGCATCCCAGAGTACAGGCCAACTCCATGTCGTTCTTCATCCAGAACACATCCCAGTGTACAGGCCAAATTCTAGTTGCTTTTCATCCAGAACACATCACCTATAAAGGCCAACTCTGGGTCGCTCTTTATCCAGAACACATCCCAGTGTACAGGCCAACTCTGAGTCGCTCTTTATCTAGAACACATCCCAGAGTACAGGCCAATTTCACGTTGCTTTCATCCAGAACACATCCCAGTGTACAGGCCAACTCTGAGTCGCTCTTTATCTAGAACACATCCCAGAGTACAGGCCAATTTCACGTTGCTTTTCATCCAGAACAAATCCCAGTGTACAGGCCAACTCTGAGTCGCTCTTTATCCAGAACACATCCCAGTGTATAGACCAACTCTGAGTTGCTCTTCATCCAGAACACATCCCATTGTATAGGCCAACTCTGAGTCGCTCTTTATCCAGAACACATCCCAATGTACAGGCAAACTCCGTGTCGTTCTTCATCCAGAACACATCCCAGAGTACAGGCCAACTCTGAGTTGCTCTTCATCCAGAACACATCCTAATGTACAAGCCAACTCTGCCTCGCTGTTCATCCAGAACACATCCCAGAGTACAGGCAAACTCCGTGTCGTTCTTCTTCCAGAACATATCCCATTGTATAGGCCAACCCTGAGTCGCTCTTTATCCAGAACACATCCCAATGTACAGGCCAACTCTGGGTAGCTCTTTATCCACAACACATCCCAGTATACAGGCCAACTCTTAGTCGCTCTTCATCCAGAACACATCCCAGTGTACAGGCCAACTTCACGTTGCTTTTCATCCAGAAAACATCCCCGTGTACAGGCCAACTCTGAGTCGCTCTTTATCCAGGACACATCCCAGTGTATAGGCCAACTCTGGGTTTCTCTTCATCCAGAACACATCCCACTGTATAGGCCAACTCTGGGTTTCTCTTCATCCAGAACACATCCCACTGTATAGGCCAACTCTGGGTTGCTCTTCATCCAGAACACATCCTAGTGTACAAGCCAACTCAATGTTGCTTTTCATCCAGAACACATCCCATTGTATAGGCCAACTCTGAGTCTCTCTTTATCCAGAACAAATCCAAGTGTACAGGCCAACTCTGGGTCGCTCTTTATCCAGAACACATCCCAATGTACAAGCCAACTCCGCGTCGCTGTTCATCCAGAACACATCCCAGAGTACAGGCAAACTCCGTGTCGTTCTTCATCCAGAACACATCCCAGAGTACAGGCCAACTCTGAGTTGTTCTTCATCCAGAACACATCCCAGAGTACAGGCCAACTCTGGGTCGCTCTTTATCCAGATAACATCCTAATGTACAAGCCAACTCCGCCTCGCTGTTCATCCAGAACACATCCCAGTGTACAGGCAAACTCCATGTCGTTCCTCATCAAGAACACATCCCAGAGTACAGGCCAACTCTGAGTTGCTCTTCATCCAGAACACATCCCAGTGTACAGGCCAACTCTGAGTCGCTCTTTATCCAGAACACATCCCAGAGTACAGGCCAACTCTGAGATGTTCTTTATCCAGAACACATCCCAGTGTATAGGCCAACTCTGGGTTGCTCTTCATCCAGAACATATCCTAGTGTACAAGCCAACTCAATGTTGCTTTTCATCCAGAACACATCCCATTGTATAGGCCAACTCTGAGTCTCTCTTTATCCAGAACAAATCCAAGTGTACAGGCCAACTCTGGGTCGCTCTTTATCCAGAACACATCCTAATGTACAAGCCAACTCCGCCTCGCTGTTTATCCGGAACACATCCCAGAGTACAGGCCAACTCTGAGTTGCTCTTCATCCAGAACACATCCCAGAGTACAGGCCAACTCTGAGTCGCTCTTTATCCAGAACACATCCCAGTGTATAGGGCCAACTCTGGGTTGCTCTTCATCCAGAACACATCCCACTGTATAGGCCAACTCTGAGTCGCTCTTTATCCAGAACACATCCCAGAGTACAGGCCAATTTCACGTTGCTCTCCATCCAGAACACATCCCAGTGTACAGGCCAACTCCGTGTCGTTCTTCATGCAGAACACATCCCAGTATACAGGCCAACTCTGAGTCTCTCTTTATCTAGAACACATCCCAGAGTACAAGCCAATTTCACGTTGCTTTCATCCAGAACACATCCCAGTGTACCGGCCAACTCTGAGTCGCTCTTTATCCAGAACACATCCCAGAGTACAGGCCAATTTCACGTTGCTCTCCATCCAGAACACATCCCAGTGTACAGGCCAACTCCGTGTCGTTCTTCATCCAGAACACATCCCAGAGTACAGGCCAACTCTGAGATGCTCTTCATCCAGATCAAACCCTAGAGTACAGGCCAACTCTGAGATGCTCTATATCCAGAACACATCCCAGTGTATAAGCCAACTCTGGGTTGCTCTTCATCCAGAACACATCCCACTGTATAGGCCAACTCTGAGTTGCTCTTTATCCAGAACACCTCCCAGAGTACAGGCCAACTCTGAGTTGCTCTTCATCCAGAACACATCCCAGTGCATAGGCCAACTCTGGGTTGCTCTTCATCCAGAACACATCCTAGTGTACAAGCCAACTCAATGTTACTTCTCATTCAGAACACATCCCATTGTATAGGCCAACTCTGAGACTCTCTTTATCCAGAACACATCCCAGTGTACAGGAAAACTCTGGGTCGCTCTTTATCCAGAACACATCCTAATGTACAAGCCAACTCCGCCTCGCTGTTCATCCAAAACGCATCCCAGAGTACAGGCCAACTCCATGTCGTTCTTCATCCAGAACACATCCCAGTGTACAGGCCAATTTCTAGTTGCTTTTCATCCAGAACACATCACCTATAAAGGCCAACTCTGGGTCGCTCTTTATCCAGAACACATCCCAGTGTACAGGCCAACTCTGAGTCGCTCTTTATCTAGAACACATCCCAGAGTACAGGCCAATTTCACGTTGCTTTCATCCAGAACACATCCCAGTGTACAGGCCAACTCTGAGTCGCTCTTTATCTAGAACACATCCCAGAGTACAGGCCAATTTCACGTTGCTTTTCATCCAGAACAAATCCCAGTGTACAGGCCAACTCTGAGTCGCTCTTTATCCAGAACACATCCCAGTGTATAGACCAACTCTGAGTTGCTCTTCATCCAGAACACATCCCATTGTATAGGCCAACTCTGAGTCGCTCTTTATCCAGAACACATCCCAATGTACAGGCAAACTCCGTGTCGTTCTTCATCCAGAACACATCCCAGAGTACAGGCCAACTCTGAGTTGCTCTTCATCCAGAACACATCCTAATGTACAAGCCAACTCTGCCTCGCTGTTCATCCAGAACACATCCCAGAGTACAGGCAAACTCCGTGTCGTTCTTCTTCCAGAACATATCCCATTGTATAGGCCAACCCTGAGTCGCTCTTTATCCAGAACACATCCCAATGTACAGGCCAACTCTGGGTAGCTCTTTATCCACAACACATCCCAGTATACAGGCCAACTCTTAGTCGCTCTTCATCCAGAACACATCCCAGTGTACAGGCCAACTTCACGTTGCTTTTCATCCAGAAAACATCCCCGTGTACAGGCCAACTCTGAGTCGCTCTTTATCCAGGACACATCCCAGTGTATAGGCCAACTCTGGGTTTCTCTTCATCCAGAACACATCCCACTGTATAGGCCAACTCTGGGTTTCTCTTCATCCAGAACACATCCCACTGTATAGGCCAACTCTGGGTTGCTCTTCATCCAGAACACATCCTAGTGTACAAGCCAACTCAATGTTGCTTTTCATCCAGAACACATCCCATTGTATAGGTCAACTCTGAGTCTCTCTTTATCCAGAACAAATCCAAGTGTACAGGCCAACTCTGGGTCGCTCTTTATCCAGAACACATCCCAATGTACAAGCCAACTCCGCCTCGCTGTTTATCCAGAACACATCCCAGAGTACAGGCCAACTCTGAGTTGCTCTTCATCCAGAACACATCCCAGAGTACAGGCCAACTCTGAGTTGCTCTTTATCCAGAACATATCCCAGTGTATAGGCCAACTCTGGGTTGCTCTTCATCCAGAACACATCCCACTGTATAGGCCAACTCTGAGTCGCTCTTTATCCAGAACACATCCCAGAGTACAGGCCAATTTCACGTTGCTCTCCATCCAGAACACATCCCAGTGTACAGGCCAACTCCGTGTCGTTCTTCATGCAGAACACATCCCAGTATACAGGCCAACTCTGAGTCGCACTTTATCTAGAACACATCCCAGAGTACAGGCCAATTTCACGTTGCTTTCATCCAGAACACATCCCAGTGTACCGGCCAACTCTGAGTCGCTCTTTATCCAGAACACATCCCAGTGTATAGGGCCAACTCTGGGTTGCTCTTCATCCAGAACACATCCCACTGTATAGCCCAACTCTGAGTCGCTCTTTATCCAGAACACCTCCCAGAGTACAGGCCAATTTCACGTTGCTCTCCATCCAGAACACATCCCAGTGCATAGGCCAACTCTGGGTTGCTCTTCATCCAGAACACATCCTAGTGTACAAGCCAACTCAATGTTGCTTTTCATTCAGAACACATCCCATTGTACAGGCCAACTCTGGGTCGCTCTTTATCCAGAACACATCCCAATGTACAGGCCAACTCCGCCTCGCTGTTCATCCAGAACACACCCCAGAGTACAGGCAAACTCCGTGTCGTTCTTCATCCAGAACACATCCCAGAGTACAGGCCAACTCTGAGTTGCTTTTCATCCAGAACACATCCTAATGTACAGGCCAACTCTGAGTCGTTCTTTATCCAGAACACATCCCAGAGTACAGGCCAATTTCACGTTGCTCTCCATCCAGAACACATCCCAGTGTACAGGCCAACTCTGAGTTGCTCTTCATCCAGAACACATCCCAGAGTACAGGCCAACTCTGAGTCGTTCTTTATCCAGAACACATCCCAGAGTACAGGCCAACTCTGAGTTGTTCTTTATCCAGAACACATCCCAGTGTATAGGCCAACTCTGGGTTGCTCTTCATCCAGAACACATCCTAATGTACAAGCCAACTCAATGTTGCTTTTCATCCAGAACACATCCCATTGTATAGGCCAACTCTGAGTCTCTCTTTATCCAGAACAAATCCAAGTGTACAGGCCAACTCTGGGTCGCTCTTTATCCAGAACACACCCTAATGTACAAGCCAACTCCGCCTCGCTGTTTATCCAGAACACATCCCAGAGTACAGGCCAACTCTGAGTTGCTCTTCATCCAGAACACATCCCAGAGTACAGGCAAACTCTGAGTCGCTCTTTATCTAGAACACATCCCACAGTACAGGCCAATTTCACATTGCTTTCATCCAGACCACATCCCAGTTTACCGGCCAACTCTGAGTCGCTCTTTATCCAGAACAAATCCCAGTGTATAGGGCCAACTCTGGGTTGCTCTTCATCCAGAACACATCCCACTGTATAGGCCAACTCTGAGTCGCTCTTTATCCAGAACAAATCCCAGAGTAAAGGCCAATTTCACGTTGCTTTTCATCCAGAACACATCCCATTGTATAGGCCAACTCTGAGGCTCTCTTTATCCAGAACACATCCCAATGTACAGGCCAACTCTGGGTCGCTCTTTATCCAGAACACATCCTAATGTACAAGCCAACTCTGCCTCGCTGTTCATCCAGAACACACCCCAGAGTACAGGTAAACTCCGTGTCGTTCTTCATCCAGAACACATCCCAGAGTACAGGCCAACTCTGAGCAGCTCTTCATCCAGAACACATCCTAATGTACAAGCCAACTCTGAGTCGCTCTTTATCCAGAACACATCCCAGAGTACAGGCCAATTTCACGTTGCTCTCCATCCAGAACACATCCCAGTGTACAGGCCAACTCCGTGTCGTTCTTCATCCAGAACACATCCCAGAGTACAGGCCAACTCTGAGATGCTCTTCATCCAGATCAAACCCTAGAGTACAGGCCAACTCTGAGATGCTCTATATCCAGAACACATCCCAGTGTATAAGCCAACTCTGGGTTGCTCTTCATCCAGAACACATCCCACTGTATAGGCCAACTCTGAGTTGCTCTTTATCCAGAACACCTCCCAGAGTACAGGCCAACTCTGAGTTGCTCTTCATCCAGAACACATCCTAGTGTACAAGCCAACTCAATGTTGCTTCTCATTCAGAACACATCCCATTGTATAGGCCAACTCTGAGACTCTCTTTATCCAGAACACATCCCAGTGTACAGGAAAACTCTGGGTCGCTCTTTATCCAGAACACATCCTAATGTACAAGCCAACTCCGCCTCGCTGTTCATCCAAAACGCATCCCAGAGTACAGGCCAACTCCATGTCGTTCTTCATCCAGAACACATCCCAGTGTACAGGCCAATTTCTAGTTGCTTTTCATCCAGAACACATCACCTATAAAGGCCAACTCTGGGTCGCTCTTTATCCAGCACACATCCCAGTGTACAGGCCAACTCTGAGTCGCTCTTTATCTAGAACACATCCCAGAGTACAGGCCAATTTCACGTTGCTTTCATCCAGAACACATCCCAGTGTACAGGCCAACTCTGAGTCGCTCTTCATCCAGAACACATCCCAGTGCATAGGCCAACTCTGGGTTGCTCTTCATCCAGAACACATCCTAGTGTACAAGCCAACTCAATGTTACTTCTCATTCAGAACACATCCCATTGTATAGGCCAACTCTGAGACTCTCTTTATCCAGAACACATCCCAGTGTACAGGAAAACTCTGGGTCGCTCTTTATCCAGAACACATCCTAATGTACAAGCCAACTCCGCCTCGCTGTTCATCCAAAACGCATCCCAGAGTACAGGCCAACTCCATGTCGTTCTTCATCCAGAACACATCCCAGTGTACAGGCCAATTTCTAGTTGCTTTTCATCCAGAACACATCACCTATAAAGGCCAACTCTGGGTCGCTCTTTATCCAGAACACATCCCAGTGTACAGGCCAACTCTGAGTCGCTCTTTATCTAGAACACATCCCAGAGTACAGGCCAATTTCACGTTGCTTTCATCCAGAACACATCCCAGTGTACAGGCCAACTCTGAGTCGCTCTTTATCTAGAACACATCCCAGAGTACAGGCCAATTTCACGTTGCTTTTCATCCAGAACACATCCCAGTGTACAGGCCAACTCTGAGTCGCTCTTTATCCAGAACACATCCCAGTGTATAGACCAACTCTGAGTTGCTCTTCATCCAGAACACATCCCATTGTATAGGCCAACTCTGAGTCGCTCTTTATCCAGAACACATCCCAATGTACGGGCAAACTCCGCCTCGCTGTTCATCCAGAACACACCCCAGAGTACAGGCAAACTCCGTGTCGTTCTTCATCCAGAACACATCCCAGAGTACAGGCCAACTCTGAGTTGCTCTTCATCCAGAACACATCCTAATGTACAAGCCAACTCTGCCTCGCTGTTCATCCAGAACACATCCCAGAGTACAGGCAAACTCCGTGTCGTTCTTCTTCCAGAACATATCCCATTGTATAGGCCAACCCTGAGTCGCTCTTTATCCAGAACACATCCCAATGTACAGGCCAACTCTGGGTAGCTCTTTATCCACAACACATCCCAGTATACAGGCCAACTCTTAGTCGCTCTTCATCCAGAACACATCCCAGTGTACAGGCCAACTTCACGTTGCTTTTCATCCAGAAAACATCCCCGTGTACAGGCCAACTCTGAGTCGCTCTTTATCCAGGACACATCCCAGTGTATAGGCCAACTCTGGGTTTCTCTTCATCCAGAACACATCCCACTGTATAGGCCAACTCTGGGTTTCTCTTCATCCAGAACACATCCCACTGTATAGGCCAACTCTGGGTTGCTCTTCATCCAGAACACATCCTAGTGTACAAGCCAACTCAATGTTGCTTTTCATCCAGAACACATCCCATTGTATAGGCCAACTCTGAGTCTCTCTTTATCCAGAACAAATCCAAGTGTACAGGCCAACTCTGGGTCGCTCTTTATCCAGAACACATCCTAATGTACAAGCCAACTCCGCCTCGCTGTTTATCCAGAACACATCCCAGAGTACAGGCCAACTCTGAGTTGCTCTTCATCCAGAACACATCCCAGAGTACAGGCCAACTCTGAGTTGCTCTTTATCCAGAACATATCCCAGTGTATAGGCCAACTCTGGGTTGCTCTTCATCCAGAACACATCCCAGTGTATAGGCCAACTCTGAGTCGCTCTTTATCCAGAACACATCCCAGAGTACAGGCCAATTTCACGTTGCTCTCCATCCAGAACACATCCCAGTGTACAGGCCAACTCCGTGTCGTTCTTCATGCAGAACACATCCCAGTATACAGGCCAACTCTGAGTCGCACTTTATCTAGAACACATCCCAGAGTACAGGCCAATTTCACGTTGCTTTCATCCAGAACACATCCCAGTGTACCGGCCAACTCTGAGTCGCTCTTTATCCAGAACACATCCCAGTGTATAGGGCCAACTCTGGGTTGCTCTTCATCCAGAACAGATCCCACTGTATAGGCCAACTCTGAGTCGCTCTTTATCCAGAACACATCCCAGAGTACAGGCCAATTTCACGTTGCTCTCCATCCAGAACACATCCCAGTGTACAGGCCAACTCCGTGTCGTTCTTCATCCAGAACACATCCCAGAGTACAGGCCAACTCTGAGTTGCTCTTCATCCAGAACACACCCTAGAGTACAGGCCAACTCTGAGATGCTCTATATCCAGAACACATCCCAGTGTATAAGCCAACTCTGGGTTGCTCTTCATCCAGAACACATCCCACTGTATAGGCCAACTCTGAGTTGCTCTTTATCCAGAACACCTCCCAGAGTACAGGCCAACTCTGAGTTGCTCTTTATCCAGAACACATCCCAGTGCATAGGCCAACTCTGGGTTGCTCTTCATCCAGAACACATCCTAGTGTACAAGCCAACTCAATGTTGCTTTTCATTCAGAACACATCCCATTGTACAGGCCAACTCTGGGTCGCTCTTTATCCAGAACACATCCCAATGTACAGGCCAACTCCGCCTCGCTGTTCATCCAGAACACACCCCAGAGTACAGGCAAACTCCGTGTCGTTCTTCATCCAGAACACATCCCAGAGTACAGGCCAACTCTGAGTTGCTTTTCATCCAGAACACATCCTAATGTACAGGCCAACTCTGAGTCGTTATTTATCCAGAACACATCCCAGAGTACAGGCCAATTTCACGTTGCTCTCCATCCAGAACACATCCCAGTGTACAGGCCAACTCTGAGTTGCTCTTCATCCAGAACACATCCCAGAGTACAGGCCAACTCTGAGTCGTTCTTTATCCAGAACACATCCCAGAGTACAGGCCAACTCTGAGTTGTTCTTTATCCAGAACACATCCCAGTGTATAGGCCAACTCTGGGTTGCTCTTCATCCAGAACACATCCTAATGTACAAGCCAACTCAATGTTGCTTTTCATCCAGAACACATCCCATTGTATAGGCCAACTCTGAGTCTCTCTTTATCCAGAACACACCCTAATGTACAAGCCAACTCCGCCTCGCTGTTTATCCAGAACACATCCCAGAGTACAGGCCAACTCTGAGTTGCTCTTCATCCAGAACACATCCCAGAGTACAGGCAAACTCTGAGTCGCTCTTTATCTAGAACACATCCCACAGTACAGGCCAATTTCACGTTGCTTTCATCCAGACCACATCCCAGTTTACTTGCCAACTCTGAGTCGCTCTTTATCCAGAACAAATCCCAGTGTATAGGGCCAACTCTGGGTTGCTCTTCATCCAGAACACATCCCACTGTATAGGCCAACTCTGAGTCGCTCTTTATCCAGAACAAATCCCAGAGTAAAGGCCAATTTCACGTTGCTTTTCATCCAGAACACATCCCATTGTATAGGCCAACTCTGAGGCTCTCTTTATCCAGAACACATCCCAATGTACAGGCCAACTCTGGGTCGCTCTTTATCCAGAACACATCCTAATGTACAAGCCAACTCTGCCTCGCTGTTCATCCAGAACACAACCCAGAGTACAGGTAAACTCCGTGTCGTTCTTCATCCAGAACACATCCCAGAGTACAGGCCAACTCTGAGCAGCTCTTCATCCAGAACACATCCTAATGTGCAAGCCAACTCCGCGTCGCTGTTCATCCAGAACACATCCCAGAGTACAGGCAAACTCCGTGTCGTTCTTCATCCAGAACATATCCCAGAGTACAGGCCAACTCTGAGTTGTTCTTCATCCAGAACACATCCCAGAGTACAGGCCAACTCTGGGTCGCTCTTTATCCAGATAACATCCTAATGTACAAGCCAACTCCGCCTCGCTGTACATCCAGAACACATCCCAGTGTACAGGGAAACTCCATGTCGTTCCTCATCAAGAACACATCCCAGAGTACAGGCCAACTCTGAGTTGCTCTTCATCCAGAACACATCCCAGTGTACAGGCCAACTCTGAGTCGCTCTTTATCCAGAACACATCCCAGAGTACAGGCCAACTCTGAGATGTTCTTTATCCAGAACACATCCCAGTGTATAGGCCAACTCTGGGTTGCTCTTCATCCAGAACATATCCTAGTGTACAAGCCAACTCAATGTTGCTTTTCATCCAGAACAAATCCCATTGTATAGGCCAACTCTGAGTCTCTCTTTATCCAGAACAAATCCAAGTGTACAGGCCAACTCTGGGTCGCTCTTTATCCAGAACACATCCTAATGTACAAGCCAACTCCGCCTCGCTGTTTATCCAGAACACATCCCAGAGTACAGGCCAACTCTGAGTTGCTCTTCATCCAGAACATATCCCAGAGTACAGGCCAACTCTGAGTCGCTCTTTATCCAGAACACATCCCAGTGTATAGGGCCAACTCTGGGTTGCTCTTCATCCAGAACACATCCCACTGTATAGGCCAACTCTGAGTCGCTCTTTATCCAGAACACATCCCAGAGTACAGGCCAATTTCACGTTGCTCTCCATCCAGAACACATCCCTGTGTACAGGCCAACTCCGTGTCGTTCTTCATGCAGAACACATCCCAGTATACAGGCCAACTCTGAGTCTCTCTTTATCTAGAACACATCCCAGAGTACAAGCCAATTTCACGTTGCTTTCATCCAGAACACATCACAGTGTACCAGCCAACTCTGAGTCGCTCTTTATCCAGAACACATCCCAGAGTACAGGCCAATTTCACGTTGCTCTCCATCCAGAACACATCCCAGTGTACAGGCCAACTCCGTGTCGTTCTTCATCCAGAACACATCCCAGAGTACAGGCCAACTCTGAGATGCTCTTCATCCAGATCAAACCCTAGAGTACAGGCCAACTCTGAGATGCTCTATATCCAGAACACATCCCAGTGTATAAGCCAACTCTGGGTTGCTCTTCATCCAGAACACATCCCACTGTATAGGCCAACTCTGAGTTGCTCTTTATCCAGAACACCTCCCAGAGTACAGGCCAACTCTGAGTTGCTCTTCATCCAGAACACATCCTAGTGTACAAGCCAACTCAATGTTGCTTCTCATTCAGAACACATCCCATTGTATAGGCCAACTCTGAGACTCTCTTTATCCAGAACACATCCCAGTGTACAGGAAAACTCTGGGTCGCTCTTTATCCAGAACACATCCTAATGTACAAGCCAACTCCGCCTCGCTGTTCATCCAAAACGCATCCCAGAGTACAGGCCAACTCCATGTCGTTCTTCATCCAGAACACATCCCAGTGTACAGGCCAATTTCTAGTTGCTTTTCATCCAGAACACATCACCTATAAAGGCCAACTCTGGGTCGCTCTTTATCCAGAACACATCCCAGTGTACAGGCCAACTCTGAGTCGCTCTTTATCTAGAACACATCCCAGAGTACAGGCCAATTTCACGTTGCTTTCATCCAGAACACATCCCAGTGTACAGGCCAACTCTGAGTCGCTCTTTATCTAGAACACATCCCAGAGTACAGGCCAATTTCACGTTGCTTTTCATCCAGAACACATCCCAGTGTACAGGCCAACTCTGAGTCGCTCTTTATCCAGAACACATCCCAGTGTATAGACCAACTCTGAGTTGCTCTTCATCCAGAACACATCCCATTGTATAGGCCAACTCTGAGTCGCTCTTTATCCAGAACACATCCCAATGTACAGGCAAACTCCGCCTCGCTGTTCATCCAGAACACACCCCAGAGTACAGGCAAACTCCGTGTCGTTCTTCATCCAGAACACATCCCAGAGTACAGGCCAACTCTGAGTTGCTCTTCATCCAGAACACATCCTAATGTACAAGCCAACTCTGCCTCGCTGTTCATCCAGAACACATCCCAGAGTACAGGCAAACTCCGTGTCGTTCTTCTTCCAGAACATATCCCATTGTATAGGCCAACCCTGAGTCGCTCTTTATCCAGAACACATCCCAATGTACAGGCCAACTCTGGGTAGCTCTTTATCCACAACACATCCCAGTATACAGGCCAACTCTTAGTCGCTCTTCATCCAGAACACATCCTAGTGTACAGGCCAACTTCACGTTGCTTTTCATCCAGAAAACATCCCCGTGTACAGGCCAACTCTGAGTCGCTCTTTATCCAGAACACATCCCACTGTATAGGCCAACTCTGGGTTGCTCTTCATCCAGAACACATCCTAGTGTACAAGCCAACTCAATGTTGCTTTTCATCCAGAACACATCCCATTGTATAGGCCAACTCTGAGTCGCTCTTTATCCAGAACACATCCCAGTGTATAGGGCCAACTCTGGGTTGCTCTTCATCCAGAACACATCCCACTGTATAGGCCAACTCTGAGTAGCTCTTTATCCAGAACACATCCCAGAGTACAAGCCAATTTCACGTTGCTTTTCATCCAGAACACATCCCAGTGTACAGGCCAACTCTGAGTCGCTCTTTATCCAGAACACATCCCAGTGTATAGACCAACTCTGAGTTGCTCTTCATCCAGAACACATCACATTGTATAGGCCAACTCTGAGTCGCTCTTTATCCAGAACACATCCCAATGTACAGGCCAACTCCACCTCGCTGTTCATCCAGAACACAGCCCAGAGTACAGGCAAACTCCGTGTCGTTCTTCATCCAGAACACAACCCAGAGTACAGGCCAACTCTGAGTTGCTCTTCATCCAGAACACATCCTAATGTACAAGCCAACTCCGCCTCGCTGTTCATCCAGAACACATCCCAGAGTACAGGCAAACTCAGTGTCGTTCTTCTTCCAGAACACATCCCATTGTATAGGCCAACTCTGAGTCTCTCTTTATCCAGAACACATCCCAATGTACAGGCCAACTCTGGGTAGCTCTTTATCCACAACACATCCCAGTATACAGTTCAACTCTTAGTCGCTCTTCATCCAGAACAAATCCCAGTGTACAGGCCAACTTCACGTTGCTTTTCATCCAGAAAACATCCCCGTGTACAGGCCAACTCTGAGTCGCTCTTTATCCAGGACACATCCCAGTGTATAGGCCAACTCTGGGTTTCTCTTCATCCAGAACACATCCCACTGTATAGGCCAACTCTGGGTTTCTCTTCATCCAGAACATATCCCACTGTATAGGCCAACTCTGGGTTGCTCTTCATCCAGAACACATCCTAGTGTACAAGCCAACTCAATGTTGCTTTTCATCCAGAACACATCCCATTGTATAGGCCAACTCTGAGTCTCTCTTTATCCAGAACAAATCCAAGTGTACAGGCCAACTCTGGGTCGCTCTTTATCCAGAACACATCCTAATGTACAAGCCAACTCCGCCTCGCTGTTTATCCAGAACACATCCCAGTGTACAGGCCAACTCCGTGTCGTTCTTCATCCAGAACACATCCCAGAGTACAGGCCAACTCTGAGATGCTCTTCATCCAGATCAAACCCTAGAGTACAGGCCAACTCTGAGATGCTCTATATCCAGAACACATCCCAGTGTATAAGCCAACTCTGGGTTGCTCTTCATCCAGAACACATCCCACTGTATAGGCCAACTCTGAGTTGCTCTTTATCCAGAACACCTCCCAGAGTACAGGCCAACTCTGAGTTGCTCTTCATCCAGAACACATCCTAGTGTACAAGCCAACTCAATGTTGCTTCTCATTCAGAACACATCCCATTGTATAGGCCAACTCTGAGACTCTCTTTATCCAGAACACATCCCAGTGTACAGGAAAACTCTGGGTCGCTCTTTATCCAGAACACATCCTAATGTACAAGCCAACTCCGCCTCGCTGTTCATCCAAAACGCATCCCAGAGTACAGGCCAACTCCATGTCGTTCTTCATCCAGAACACATCCCAGTGTACAGGCCAATTTCTAGTTGCTTTTCATCCAGAACACATCACCTATAAAGGCCAACTCTGGGTCGCTCTTTATCCAGAACACATCCCAGTGTACAGGCCAACTCTGAGTCGCTCTTTATCTAGAACACATCCCAGAGTACAGGCCAATTTCACGTTGCTTTCATCCAGAACACATCCCAGTGTACAGGCCAACTCTGAGTCGCTCTTTATCTAGAACACATCCCAGAGTACAGGCCAATTTCACGTTGCTTTTCATCCAGAACACATCCCAGTGTACAGGCCAACTCTGAGTCGCTCTTTATCCAGAACACATCCCAGTGTATAGACCAACTCTGAGTTGCTCTTCATCCAGAACACATCCCATTGTATAGGCCAACTCTGAGTCGCTCTTTATCCAGAACACATCCCAATGTACAGGCAAACTCCGCCTCGCTGTTCATCCAGAACACACCCCAGAGTACAGGCAAACTCCGTGTCGTTCTTCATCCAGAACACATCCCAGAGTACAGGCCAACTCTGAGTTGCTCTTCATCCAGAACACATCCTAATGTACAAGCCAACTCTGCCTCGCTGTTCATCCAGAACACATCCCAGAGTACAGGCAAACTCCGTGTCGTTCTTCTTCCAGAACATATCCCATTGTATAGGCCAACCCTGAGTCGCTCTTTATCCAGAACACATCCCAATGTACAGGCCAACTCTGGGTAGCTCTTTATCCACAACACATCCCAGTATACAGGCCAACTCTTAGTCGCTCTTCATCCAGAACACATCCCAGTGTACAGGCCAACTTCACGTTGCTTTTCATCCAGAAAACATCCCCGTGTACAGGCCAACTCTGAGTCGCTCTTTATCCAGAACACATCCCACTGTATAGGCCAACTCTGGGTTGCTCTTCATCCAGAACACATCCTAGTGTACAAGCCAACTCAATGTTGCTTTTCATCCAGAACACATCCCATTGTATAGGCCAACTCTGAGTCGCTCTTTATCCAGAACACATCCCAGTGTATAGGGCCAACTCTGGGTTGCTCTTCATCCAGAACACATCCCACTGTATAGGCCAACTCTGAGTAGCTCTTTATCCAGAACACATCCCAGAGTACAAGCCAATTTCACGTTGCTTTTCATCCAGAACACATCCCAGTGTACAGGCCAACTCTGAGTCGCTCTTTATCCAGAACACATCCCAGTGTATAGACCAACTCTGAGTTGCTCTTCATCCAGAACACATCACATTGTATAGGCCAACTCTGAGTCGCTCTTTATCCAGAACACATCCCAATGTACAGGCCAACTCCACCTCGCTGTTCATCCAGAACACAGCCCAGAGTACAGGCAAACTCCGTGTCGTTCTTCATCCAGAACACAACCCAGAGTACAGGCCAACTCTGAGTTGCTCTTCATCCAGAACACATCCTAATGTACAAGCCAACTCCGCCTCGCTGTTCATCCAGAACACATCCCAGAGTACAGGCAAACTCCGTGTCGTTCTTCTTCCAGAACACATCCCATTGTATAGGCCAACTCTGAGTCTCTCTTTATCCAGAACACATCCCAATGTACAGGCCAACTCTGGGTAGCTCTTTATCCACAACACATCCCAGTATACAGTTCAACTCTTAGTCGCTCTTCATCCAGAACAAATCCCAGTGTACAGGCCAACTTCACGTTGCTTTTCATCCAGAAAACATCCCCGTGTACAGGCCAACTCTGAGTCGCTCTTTATCCAGGACACATCCCAGTGTATAGGCCAACTCTGGGTTTCTCTTCATCCAGAACACATCCCACTGTATAGGCCAACTCTGGGTTTCTCTTCATCCAGAACATATCCCACTGTATAGGCCAACTCTGGGTTGCTCTTCATCCAGAACACATCCTAGTGTACAAGCCAACTCAATGTTGCTTTTCATCCAGAACACATCCCATTGTATAGGCCAACTCTGAGTCTCTCTTTATCCAGAACAAATCCAAGTGTACAGGCCAACTCTGGGTCGCTCTTTATCCAGAACACATCCTAATGTACAAGCCAACTCCGCCTCGCTGTTTATCCAGAACACATCCCAGAGTACAGGCCAACTCTGAGTTGCTCTTCATCCAGAACACATCCCAGAGTACAGGCCAACTCTGAGTTGCTCTTTATCCAGAACATATCCCAGTGTATAGGCCAACTCTGGGTTGCTCTTCATCCAGAACACATCCCACTGTATAGGCCAACTCTGAGTCGCTCTTTATCCAGAACACATCCCAGAGTACAGGCCAATTTCACGTTGCTCTCCATCCAGAACACATCCCAGTGTACAGGCCAACTCCGTGTCGTTCTTCATGCAGAACACATCCCAGTATACAGGCCAACTCTGAGTCGCTCTTTATCTAGAACACATCCCAGAGTACAGGCCAATTTCACGTTGCTTTCATCCAGAACACATCCCAGTGTACTGGCCAACTCTGAGTCGCTCTTTATCCAGAACACATCCCAGTGTATAGGGCCAACTCTGGGTTGCTCTTCATCCAGAACACATCCCACTGTATAGGCCAACTCTGAGTCGCTCTTTATCCAGAACAAATCCCAGAGTACAGGCCAATTTCACGTTGCTCTCCATCCAGAACACATCCCAGTGTACAGGCCAACTCCCTGTCGTTCTTCATCCAGAACACATCCCAGAGTACAGGCCAACTCTGAAATGCTCTTCATCCAGAACACACCCTAGAGTACAGGCCAACTCTGAGATGCTCTATATCCAGAACACATCCCAGTGTATAAGCCAACTCTGGGTTGCTCTTCATCCAGAACACATCCCACTGTATAGGCCAACTCTGAGTTGCTCTTTATCCAGAACACCTCCCAGAGTACAGGCCAACTCTGAGTTGCTCTTTATCCAGAACACATCCCAGTGCATAGGCCAACTCTGGGTTGCTCTTCATCCAGAACACATCCTAGTGTACAAGCCAACTCAATGTTGCTTTTCATTCAGAACACATCCCATTGTATAGGCCAACTCTAAGACTCTCTTTATCCAGAACACATCCTAATGTACAAGCCAACTCCGCCTCGCTGTTCATCCAAAACGCATCCCAGAGTACAGGCCAACTCCATGTCGTTCTTCATCCAGAACACATCCCAGTGTACAGGCCAATTTCTAGTTGCTTTTCATCCAGAACACATCACCTATACTGGCCAACTCTGGGTCGCTCTTTATCCAGAACACATCCCAGAGTACAGGCCAACTCTGAGTTGCTCTTTATCCAGAACATATCCCAGTGTATAGGCCAACTCTGGGTTGCTCTTCATCCAGAACACATCCCACTGTATAGGCCAACTCTGAGTCGCTCTTTATCCAGAACACATCCCAGAGTACAGGCCAATTTCACGTTGCTCTCCATCCAGAACACATCACCTATACAGGCCAACTCCGTGTCGTTCTTCATGCAGAACACATCCCAGTATACAGGCCAACTCTGAGTCGCTCTTTATCTAGAACACATCCCAGAGTACAGGCCAATTTCACGTTGCTTTCATCCAGAACACATCCCAGTGTACCGGCCAACTCTGAGTCGCTCTTTATCCAGAACACATCCCAGTGTATAGGGCCAACTCTGGGTTGCTCTTCATCCAGAACACATCCCACTGTATAGGCCAACTCTGAGTCGCTCTTTATCCAGAACACATCCCAGAGTACAGGCCAATTTCACGTTGCTCTCCATCCAGAACACATCCCAGTGTACAGGCCAACTCCGTGTCGTTCTTCATCCAGAACACATCCCAGAGTACAGGCCAACTCTGAGTTGCTCTTCATCCAGAACACATCCTAATGTACAAGCCAACTCCGCCTCGCTGTTCATCCAGAACACACCCCAGAGTACAGGCAAACTCCGTGTCGTTCTTCATCCAGAACACATCCCAGAGTACAGGCAAACTCCGTGTCGTTCTTTTTCCAGAACACATCCCATTGTATAGGCCAACTCTGAGTCTCTCTTTATCCAGAACACATCCCAATGTACAGGCCAACTCTGGGTAGCTCTTTATCCACAACACATCCCACTGTATAGGCCAACTCTGAGTAGCTCTTTATCCAGAACACATCCCAGAGTACAAGCCAATTTCACGTTGCTTTTCATCCAGAACACATCCCAGTGTACAGGCCAACTCTGAGTCGCTCTTTATCCAGAACACATCCCAGTGTATAGACCAACTCTGAGTTGCTCTTCATCCAGAACACATCACATTGTATAGGCCAACTCTGAGTCGCTCTTTATCCAGAACACATCCCAATGTACAGGCCAACTCCACCTCGCTGTTCATCCAGAACACAGCCCAGAGTACAGGCAAACTCCGTGTCGTTCTTCATCCAGAACACAACCCAGAGTACAGGCCAACTCTGAGTTGCTCTTCATCCAGAACACATCCTAATGTACAAGCCAACTCCGCCTCGCTGTTCATCCAGAACACATCCCAGAGTACAGGCAAACTCCATGTCGTTCTTCTTCCAGAACACATCCCATTGTATAGGCCAACTCTGAGTCTCTCTTTATCCAGAACACATCCCAATGTACAGGCCAACTCTGGGTAGCTCTTTATCCACAACACATCCCAGTATACAGTTCAACTCTTAGTCGCTCTTCATCCAGAACAAATCCCAGTGTACAGGCCAACTTCACGTTGCTTTTCATCCAGAAAACATCCCCGTGTACAGGCCAACTCTGAGTCGCTCTTTATCCAGGACACATCCCAGTGTATAGGCCAACTCTGGGTTTCTCTTCATCCAGAACACATCCCACTGTATAGGCCAACTCTGGGTTTCTCTTCATCCAGAACATATCCCACTGTATAGGCCAACTCTGGGTTGCTCTTCATCCAGAACACATCCTAGTGTACAAGCCAACTCAATGTTGCTTTTCATCCAGAACACATCCCATTGTATAGGCCAACTCTGAGTCTCTCTTTATCCAGAACAAATCCAAGTGTACAGGCCAACTCTGGGTCGCTCTTTATCCAGAACACATCCTAATGTACAAGCCAACTCCGCCTCGCTGTTTATCCAGAACACATCCCAGAGTACAGGCCAACTCTGAGTTGCTCTTCATCCAGAACACATCCCAGAGTACAGGCCAACTCTGAGTTGCTCTTTATCCAGAACATATCCCAGTGTATAGGCCAACTCTGGGTTGCTCTTCATCCAGAACACATCCCACTGTATAGGCCAACTCTGAGTCGCTCTTTATCCAGAACACATCCCAGAGTACAGGCCAATTTCACGTTGCTCTCCATCCAGAACACATCCCAGTGTACAGGCCAACTCCGTGTCGTTCTTCATGCAGAACACATCCCAGTATACAGGCCAACTCTGAGTCGCTCTTTATCTAGAACACATCCCAGAGTACAGGCCAATTTCACGTTGCTTTCATCCAGAACACATCCCAGTGTACTGGCCAACTCTGAGTCGCTCTTTATCCAGAACACATCCCAGTGTATAGGGCCAACTCTGGGTTGCTCTTCATCCAGAACACATCCCACTGTATAGGCCAACTCTGAGTCGCTCTTTATCCAGAACAAATCCCAGAGTACAGGCCAATTTCACGTTGCTCTCCATCCAGAACACATCCCAGTGTACAGGCCAACTCCCTGTCGTTCTTCATCCAGAACACATCCCAGAGTACAGGCCAACTCTGAAATGCTCTTCATCCAGAACACACCCTAGAGTACAGGCCAACTCTGAGATGCTCTATATCCAGAACACATCCCAGTGTATAAGCCAACTCTGGGTTGCTCTTCATCCAGAACACATCCCACTGTATAGGCCAACTCTGAGTTGCTCTTTATCCAGAACACCTCCCAGAGTACAGGCCAACTCTGAGTTGCTCTTTATCCAGAACACATCCCAGTGCATAGGCCAACTCTGGGTTGCTCTTCATCCAGAACACATCCTAGTGTACAAGCCAACTCAATGTTGCTTTTCATTCAGAACACATCCCATTGTATAGGCCAACTCTAAGACTCTCTTTATCCAGAACACATCCTAATGTACAAGCCAACTCCGCCTCGCTGTTCATCCAAAACGCATCCCAGAGTACAGGCCAACTCCATGTCGTTCTTCATCCAGAACACATCCCAGTGTACAGGCCAATTTCTAGTTGCTTTTCATCCAGAACACATCACCTATACTGGCCAACTCTGGGTCGCTCTTTATCCAGAACACATCCCAGAGTACAGGCCAACTCTGAGTTGCTCTTTATCCAGAACATATCCCAGTGTATAGGCCAACTCTGGGTTGCTCTTCATCCAGAACACATCCCACTGTATAGGCCAACTCTGAGTCGCTCTTTATCCAGAACACATCCCAGAGTACAGGCCAATTTCACGTTGCTCTCCATCCAGAACACATCCCAGTGTACAGGCCAACTCCGTGTCGTTCTTCATGCAGAACACATCCCAGTATACAGGCCAACTCTGAGTCGCTCTTTATCTAGAACACATCCCAGAGTACAGGCCAATTTCACGTTGCTTTCATCCAGAACACATCCCAGTGTACCGGCCAACTCTGAGTCGCTCTTTATCCAGAACACATCCCAGTGTATAGGGCCAACTCTGGGTTGCTCTTCATCCAGAACACATCCCACTGTATAGGCCAACTCTGAGTCGCTCTTTATCCAGAACACATCCCAGAGTACAGGCCAATTTCACGTTGCTCTCCATCCAGAACACATCCCAGTGTACAGGCCAACTCCGTGTCGTTCTTCATCCAGAACACATCCCAGAGTACAGGCCAACTCTGAGTTGCTCTTCATCCAGAACACATCCTAATGTACAAGCCAACTCCGCCTCGCTGTTCATCCAGAACACACCCCAGAGTACAGGCAAACTCCGTGTCGTTCTTCATCCAGAACACATCCCAGAGTACAGGCAAACTCCGTGTCGTTCTTCTTCCAGAACACATCCCATTGTATAGGCCAACTCTGAGTCTCTCTTTATCCAGAACACATCCCAATGTACAGGCCAACTCTGGGTAGCTCTTTATCCACAACACATCCCAGTATACAGGCCAACTCTTAATCGCTCTTCATCCAGAACACATCCCAGTGTACAGGCCAACTTCACGTTGCTTTTCATCCAGAAAACATCCCCGTGTACAGGCCAACTCTGAGTCGCTCTTTATCCAGGACACATCCCAGTGTATAGGCCAACTCTGGGTTTCTCTTCATCCAGAACACATCCCACTGTATAGGCCAACTCTGGGTTTCTCTTCATCCAGAACACATCCCACTGTATAGGCCAACTCTGGGTTGCTCTACATCCAGAACACATCCTAGTGTACAAGCCAACTCAATGTTGCTTTTCATCCAGAACACATCCCATTGTATAGGCCAACTCTGAGTCTCTCTTTATCCAGAACAAATCCAAGTGTACAGGCCAACTCTGGGTCGCTCTTTATCCAGATAACATCCTAATGTACAAGCCAACTCCGCCTCGCTGTTCATCCAGAACACATCCCAGTGTACAGGCAAACTCCATGTCGTTCCTCATCAAGAACACATCCCAGAGTACAGGCCAACTCTGAGTTGCTCTTCATCCAGAACACATCCCAGTGTACAGGCCAACTCTGAGTCGCTCTTTATCCAGAACACATCCCAGAGTACAGGCCAACTCTGAGATGTTCTTTATCCAGAACACATCCCAGTGTATAGGCCAACTCTGGGTTGCTCTTCATCCAGAACATATCCTAGTGTACAAGCCAACTCAATGTTGCTTTTCATCCAGAACAAATCCCATTGTATTGGCCAACTCTGAGTCTCTCTTTATCCAGAACAAATCCAAGTGTACAGGCCAACTCTGGGTCGCTCTTTATCCAGAACACATCCTAATGTACAAGCCAACTCCGCCTCGCTGTTCATCCAGAACACATCCCAGAGTACAGGCAAACTCCGTGTCGTTCTTCTTCCAGAACACATCCCATTGTATAGGCCAACTCTGAGTCTCTCTTTATCCAGAACACATCCCAATGTACAGGCCAACTCTGGGTAGCACTTTATCCACAACACATCCCAGTATACAGTTCAACTCTTAGTCGCTCTTCATCCAGAACAAATCCCAGTGTACAGGCCAACTTCACGTTGCTTTTCATCCAGAAAACATCCCCGTGTACAGGCCAACTCTGAGTCGCTCTTTATCCAGGACACATCCCAGTGTATAGGCCAACTCTGGGTTTCTCTTCATCCAGAACACATCCCACTGTATAGGCCAACTCTGGGTTTCTCTTCATCCAGAACATATCCCACTGTATAGGCCAACTCTGGGTTGCTCTTCATCCAGAACACATCCTAGTGTACAAGCCAACTCAATGTTGCTTTTCATCCAGAACACATCCCATTGTATAGGCCAACTCTGAGTCTCTCTTTATCCAGAACAAATCCAAGTGTACAGGCCAACTCTGGGTCGCTCTTTATCCAGAACACATCCTAATGTACAAGCCAACTCCGCCTCGCTGTTTATCCAGAACACATCCCAGAGTACAGGCCAACTCTGAGTTGCTCTTCATCCAGAACACATCCCAGAGTACAGGCCAACTCTGAGTTGCTCTTTATCCAGAACATATCCCAGTGTATAGGCCAACTCTGGGTTGCTCTTCATCCAGAACACATCCCACTGTATAGGCCAACTCTGAGTCGCTCTTTATCCAGAACACATCCCAGTGTACAGGCCAATTTCTAGTTGCTTTTCATCCAGAACACATCACCTATACTGGCCAACTCTGGGTCGCTCTTTATCCAGAACACATCCCAGAGTACAGGCCAACTCTGAGTTGCTCTTTATCCAGAACATATCCCAGTGTATAGGCCAACTCTGGGTTGCTCTTCATCCAGAACACATCCCACTGTATAGGCCAACTCTGAGTCGCTCTTTATCCAGAACACATCCCAGAGTACAGGCCAATTTCACGTTGCTCTCCATCCAGAACACATCCCAGTGTACAGGCCAACTCCGTGTCGTTCTTCATGCAGAACACATCCCAGTATACAGGCCAACTCTGAGTCGCTCTTTATCTAGAACACATCCCAGAGTACAGGCCAATTTCACGTATTTTCATCCAGAACACATCCCAGTGTACCGGCCAACTCTGAGTCGCTCTTTATCCAGAACACATCCCAGTGTATAGGGCCAACTCTGGGTTGCTCTTCATCCAGAACACATCCCACTGTATAGGCCAACTCTGAGTCGCTCTTTATCCAGAACACATCCCAGAGTACAGGCCAATTTCACGTTGCTCTCCATCCAGAACACATCCCAGTGTACAGGCCAACTCCGTGTCGTTCTTCATCCAGAACACATCCCAGAGTACAGGCCAACTCTGAGTTGCTCTTCATCCAGAACACATCCTAATGTACAAGCCAACTCCGCCTCGCTGTTCATCCAGAACACACCCCAGAGTACAGGCAAACTCCGTGTCGTTCTTCATCCAGAACACATCCCAGAGTACAGGCAAACTCCGTGTCGTTCTTCTTCCAGAACACATCCCATTGTATAGGCCAACTCTGAGTCTCTCTTTATCCAGAACACATCCCAATGTACAGGCCAACTCTGGGTAGCTCTTTATCCACAACACATCCCAGTATACAGGCCAACTCTTAATCGCTCTTCATCCAGAACACATCCCAGTGTACAGGCCAACTTCACGTTGCTTTTCATCCAGAAAACATCCCCGTGTACAGGCCAACTCTGAGTCGCTCTTTATCCAGGACACATCCCAGTGTATAGGCCAACTCTGGGTTTCTCTTCATCCAGAACACATCCCACTGTATAGGCCAACTCTGGGTTTCTCTTCATCCAGAACACATCCCACTGTATAGGCCAACTCTGGGTTGCTCTACATCCAGAACACATCCTAGTGTACAAGCCAACTCAATGTTGCTTTTCATCCAGAACACATCCCATTGTATAGGCCAACTCTGAGTCTCTCTTTATCCAGAACAAATCCAAGTGTACAGGCCAACTCTGGGTCGCTCTTTATCCAGATAACATCCTAATGTACAAGCCAACTCCGCCTCGCTGTTCATCCAGAACACATCCCAGTGTACAGGCAAACTCTGAGTTGCTCTTCATCCAGAACACATCCCAGTGTACAGGCCAACTCTGAGTCGCTCTTTATCCAGAACACATCCCAGAGTACAGGCCAACTCTGAGATGTTCTTTATCCAGAACACATCCCAGTGTATAGGCCAACTCTGGGTTGCTCTTCATCCAGAACAAATCCCATTGTATTGGCCAACTCTGAGTCTCTCTTTATCCAGAACAAATCCAAGTGTACAGGCCAACTCTGGGTCGCTCTTTATCCAGAACACATCCTAATGTACAAGCCAACTCCGCCTCGCTGTTCATCCAGAACACATCCCAGAGTACAGGCCAACTCTGAGTTGCTCTTCATCCAGAACACATCCCAGAGTACAGGCCAACTCTGAGTCGCTCTTTATCCAGAACACATCCCAGTGTATAGGGCCAACTCTGGGTTGCTCTTCATCCAGAACACATCCCACTGTATAGGCCAACTCTGAGTCGCTCTTTATCCAGAACACATCCCAGAGTACAGGCCAATTTCACGTTGCTCTCCATCCAGAACACATCCCAGTGTACAGGCCAACTCCGTGTCGTTCTTCATGCAGAACACATCCCAGTATACAGGCCAACTCTGAGTCTCTCTTTATCTAGAACACATCCCAGAGTACAAGCCAATTTCACGTTGCTTTCATCCAGAACACATCCCAGTGTACAGGCCAACTCTGAGTCGCTCTTTATCTAGAACACATCCCAGAGTACAGGCCAATTTCACGTTGCTTTTCATCCAGAACACATCCCAGTGTAGAGGCCAACTCTGAGTCGCTCTTTATCCAGAACACATCCCAGTGTATAGACCAACTCTGAGTTGCTCTTCATCCAGAACACATCCCATTGTATAGGCCAACTCTGAGTCGCTCTTTATCCAGAACACATCCCAATGTACAGGCAAACTCCGCCTCGCTGTTCATCCAGAACACACCCCAGAGTACAGGCAAACTCCGTGTCGTTCTTCATCCAGAACACATCCCAGAGTACAGGCCAACTCTGAGTTGCTCTTCATCCAGAACACATCCTAATGTACAAGCCAACTCTGGGTAGGTCTTTATCCACAACACATCCCAGTATACAGGCCAACTCTTAGTCGCTCTTCATCCAGAACACATCCCAGTGTACAGGCCAACTTCACGTTGCTTTTCATCCAGAAAACATCCCCGTGTACAGGCCAACTCTGAGTCGCTCTTTATCCAGAACACATCCCACTGTATAGGCCAACTCTGGGTTTCTCTTCATCCAGAACACATCCCACTGTATAGGCCAACTCTGGGTTGCTCTTCATCCAGAACACATCCTAGTGTACAAGCCAACTCAATGTTGCTTTTCATCCAGAACATATCCCAGTGTACCGGCCAACTCTGAGTCGCTCTTTATCCAGAACACATCCCAGTGTATAGGGCCAACTCTGGGTTGCTCTTCATCCAGAACACATCCCACTGTATAGGCCAACTCTGAATCGCTCTTTATCCAGAACACATCCCAGAGTACAGGCCAATTTCACGTTGCTCTCCATCCAGAACACATCCCAGTGTACAGGCCAACTCCCTGTCGTTCTTCATCCAGAACACATCCCAGAGTACAGGCCAACTCTGAAATGCTCTTCATCCAGAACACACCCTAGAGTACAGGCCAACTCTGAGATGCTCTATATCCAGAACACATCCCAGTGTATAAGCCAACTCTGGGTTGCTCTTCATCCAGAACACATCCCACTGTATAGGCCAACTCTGAGTTGCTCTTTATCCAGAACACCTCCCAGAGTACAGGCCAACTCTGAGTTGCTCTTTATCCAGAACACATCCCAGTGCATAGGCCAACTCTGGGTTGCTCTTCATCCAGAACACATCCTAGTGTACAAGCCAACTCAATGTTGCTTTTCATTCAGAACACATCCCATTGTATAGGCCAACTCTGAGACTCTCTTTATCCAGAACACATCCTAATGTACAAGCCAACTCCGCCTCGCTGTTCATCCAAAACGCATCCCAGAGTACAGGCCAACTCCATGTCGTTCTTCATCCAGAACACATCCCAGTGTACAGGCCAATTTCTAGTTGCTTTTCATCCAGAACACATCACCTATACTGGCCAACTCTGGGTCGCTCTTTATCCAGAACACATCCCAGTGTACAGGCCAACTCTGAGTAGCTCTTTATCTAGAACACATCCCAGAGTACAGGCCAATTTCACGTTGCTTTCATCCAGAACACATCCCAGTGTACCGGCCAACTCTGAGTCGCTCTTTATCCAGAACACATCCCAGTGTATAGGGCCAACTCTGGGTTGCTCTTCATCCAGAACACATCCCACTGTATAGGCCAACTCTGAGTAGCTCTTTATCCAGAACAAATCCCAGAGTACAAGCCAATTTCATGTTGCTTTTCATCCAGAACACATCCCAGTGTACAGGCCAACTCTGAGTCGCTCTTTATCCAGAACACATCCCAGTGTATAGACCAACTCTGAGTTGCTCTTCATCCAGAACACATCACATTGTATAGGCCAACTCTGAGTCGCTCTTTATCCAGAACACATCCCAATGTACAAGCCAACTCCACCTCGCTGTTCATCCAGAACACACCCCAGAGTACAGGCAAACTCCGTGTCGTTCTTCATCCAGAACACAACCCAGAGTACAGGCCAACTCTGAGTTGCTCTTCATCCAGAACACATCCTAATGTACAAGCCAACTCCGCCTCGCTGTTCATCCAGAACACATCCCAGAGTACAGGCAAACTCCGTGTCGTTCTTCTTCCAGAACACATCCCATTGTATAGGCCAACTCTGAGTCTCTCTTTATCCAGAACACATCCCAATGTACAGGCCAACTCTGGGTAGCTCTTTATCCACAACACATCCCAGTATACAGTTCAACTCTTAGTCGCTCTTCATCCAGAACAAATCCCAGTGTACAGGCCAACTTCACGTTGCTTTTCATCCAGAAAACATCCCCGTGTACAGGCCAACTCTGAGTCGCTCTTTATCCAGGACACATCCCAGTGTATAGGCCAACTCTGGGTTTCTCTTCATCCAGAACACATCCCACTGTATAGGCCAACTCTGAGTCTCTCTTTATCCAGAACAAATCCAAGTGTACAGGCCAACTCTGGGTCGCTCTTTATCCAGAACACATCCTAATGTACAAGCCAACTCCGCCTCGCTGTCTATCCAGAACACATCCCAGAGTACAGGCCAACTCTGAGTTGCTCTTCATCCAGAACACATCCCAGAGTACAGGCCAACTCTGAGTTGCTCTTTATCCAGAACATATCCCAGTGTATAGGCCAACTCTGGGTTTCTCTTCATCCAGAACACATCCCACTGTATAGGCCAACTCTGGGTTGCTCTTCATCCAGAACACATCCTAGTGTACAAGCCAACTCAATGTTGCTTTTCATCCAGAACACATCCCATTGTATAGGCCAACTCTGAGTCTCTCTTTATCCAGAACAAATCCAAGTGTACAGGCCAACTCTGGGTCGCTCTTTATCCAGAACACATCCTAATGTACAAGCCAACTCCGCCTCGCTGTTTATCCAGAACACATCCCAGAGTACAGGCCAACTCTGAGTTGCTCTTCATCCAGAACATATCCCAGAGTACAGGCCAACTCTGAGTTGCTCTTTATCCAGAACATATCCCAGTGTATACGCCAACTCTGGGTTGCTCTTCATCCAGAACACATCCCACTGTATAGGCCAACTCTGAGTCGCTCTTTATCCAGAACACATCCCAGAGTACAGGCCAATTTCACGTTGCTCTCCATCCAGAACACATCCCAGTGTACAGGCCAACTCCGTGTCGTTCTTCATGCAGAACACATCCCAGTATACAGGCCAACTCTGAGTCGCTCTTTATCTAGAACACATCCCAGAGTACAGGCCAATTTCACGTTGCTTTCATCCAGAACACATCCCAGTGTACTGGCCAACTCTGAGTCGCTCTTTATCCAGAACACATCCCAGTGTATAGGGCCAACTCTGGGTTGCTCTTCATCCAGAACACATCCCACTGTATAGGCCAACTCTGAGTCGCTCTTTATCCAGAACACATCCCAGAGTACAGGCCAATTTCACGTTGCTCTCCATCCAGAACACATCCCAGTGTACAGGCCAACTCCGTGTCGTTCTTCATCCAGAACACATCCCAGAGTACAGGCCAACTCTGAGTTGCTCTTCATCCAGAACACATCCTAATGTACAAGCCAACTCCGCCTCGCTGTTCATCCAGAACACACCCCAGAGTACAGGCAAACTCCGTGTCGTTCTTCATCCAGAACACATCCCAGAGTACAGGCCAACTCTGAGTTGCTCTTCATCCAGAACACATCCTAATGTACAAGCCAGAGTACAGCCTCGCTGTTCATCCAGAACACATCCCAGAGTACAGGCAAACTCCGTGTCGTTCTTCTTCCAGAACACATCCCATTGTATAGGCCAACTCTGAGTCTCTCTTTATCCAGAACACATCCCAATGTACAGGCCAACTCTGGGTAGCTCTTTATCCACAACACATCCCAGTATACAGGCCAACTCTTAGTCGCTCTTCATCCAGAACACATCCCAGTGTACAGGCCAACTTCACGTTGCTTTTCATCCAGAAAACATCCCCGTGTACAGGCCAACTCTGAGTCGTTCTTTATCCAGGACACATCCCAGTGTATAGGCCAACTCTGGGTTTCTCTTCATCCAGAACATATCCCACTTTATAGGCCAACTCTGGGTTTCTCTTCATCCAGAACACATCCCACTGTATAGGCCAACTCTGGGTTGCTCTACATCCAGAACACATCCTAGTGTACAAGCCAACTCAATGTTGCTTTTCATCCAGAACACATCCCATTGTATAGGCCAACTCTGAGTCTCTCTTTATCCAGAACAAATCCAAGTGTACAGGCCAACTCTGGGTCGCTCTTTATCCAGAACACATCCTAATGTACAAGCCAACTCCGCCTCGCTGTTTATCCAGAACACATCCCAGAGTACAGGCCAACTCTGAGTTGCTCTTCATCCAGAACACATCCCAGAGTACAGGTCAACTCTGAGTTGCTCTTTATCCAGAACATATCCCAGTGTATAGGCCAACTCTGGGTTGCTCTTCATCCAGAACAAATCCCAGAGTACAGGGCAACTCCATGTCGTTCTTCATCCAGAACACATCCCAGTGTACAGGCCAATTTCTAGTTGCTTTTCATCCAGAACACATCACCTATACAGGCCAACTCTGGGTCGCTCTTTATCCAGAACACATCCCAGTGTACAGGCCAACTCTGAGTCGCTCTTTATCTAGAACACATCCCAGAGTACAGGCCAATTTCACGTTGATTTCATCCACAACACATCCCAGTGTACCGGCCAACTCTGAGTTGCTCTTCATCCAGAACACATCCCATTGTATAGGCCAACTCTGAGTCGCTCTTTATCCAGAACACATCCCAATGTACAGGCCAACTCCGCCTCGCTGTTCATCCAGAACACACCCCAGAGTACAGGCAAACTCCGTGTCGTTCTTCATCCAGAACACATCCCAGAGTACAGGCCAACTCTGAGTTGCTCTTCATCCAGAATACATCCTAATGTACAAGCCAACTCTGCCTCGCTGTTCATCCAGAACACATCCCAGAGTACAGGCAAACTCCGTGTCGTTCTTTATCCAGAACACATCCCATTGTATAGGCCAACTCTGAGTCTCTCTTTATCCAGAACACATCCCAATGTACAGGCCAACTCTGGGTATCTCTTTATCCACAACACATCACAGTATACAGGCCAACTCTTAGTCGCTCTTCATCCAGAACACATCCCAGTGTACAGGCCAACTTCACGTTGCTTTTCATCCAGAAAATATCCCCGTGTACAGGCCAACTCTGAGTCGATCTTTATCCAGGACATATCCCAGTGTATAGGCCAACTCTGGGTTTCTCTTCATCCAGAACACATCCCACTGTATAGGCCAACTCTGGGTTGCTCTTCATCCAGAACACACCCCAGAGTACAGGCAAACTCCGTGTCGCTCTTTATCCAGAACACATCCCAGTGTACAGGCCAACTCTGAGTCGCTCTTTATCTAGAACACATCCCAGAGTACAGGCCAATTTCACGTTGATTTCATCCACAACACATCCCAGTGTACCGGCCAACTCTGAGTTGCTCTTCATCCAGAACACATCCCATTGTATAGGCCAACTCTGAGTCGCTCTTTATCCAGAACACATCCCAATGTACAGGCCAACTCCGCCTCGCTGTTCATCCAGAACACACCCCAGAGTACAGGCAAACTCCGTGTCGTTCTTCATCCAGAACACATCCCAGAGTACAGGCCAACTCTGAGTTGCTCTTCATCCAGAATACATCCTAATGTACAAGCCAACTCTGCCTCGCTGTTCATCCAGAACACATCCCAGAGTACAGGCAAACTCCGTGTCGTTCTTTATCCAGAACACATCCCATTGTATAGGCCAACTCTGAGTCTCTCTTTATCCAGAACACATCCCAATGTACAGGCCAACTCTGGGTATCTCTTTATCCACAACACATCACAGTATACAGGCCAACTCTTAGTCGCTCTTCATCCAGAACACATCCCAGTGTACAGGCCAACTTCACGTTGCTTTTCATCCAGAAAATATCCCCGTGTACCGGCCAACTCTGAGTCGATCTTTATCCAGGACATATCCCAGTGTATAGGCCAACTCTGGGTTTCTCTTCATCCAGAACACATCCCACTGTATAGGCCAACTCTGGGTTGCTCTTCATCCAGAACACATCCTAGTGTACAAGCCAACTCAATGTTGCTTTTCATCCAGAACACATCCCATTGTATAGGCCAACTCTGAGTCTCTCTTTATCCAGAACAAATCCAAGTGTACAGGCCAACTCTGGGTCGCTCTTTATCCAGAACACACCCTAATGTACAAGCCAACTCCGCCTCGCTGTTTATCCAGAACACATCCCAGAGTACAGGCCAACTCTGAGTTGCTCTTCATCCAGAACACATCCCAGAGTACAGGCCAACTCTGAGTTGCTCTTTATCCAGAACATATCCCAGTGTATAGGCCAACTCTGGGTTGCTCTTCATCCAGAACACATCCCACTGTATAGGCCAACTCTGAGTCGCTCTTTATCCAGAACACATCCCAGAGTACAGGCCAATTTCACGTTGCTCTCCATCCAGAACACATCCCAGTGTACAGGCCAACTCCGTGTCGTTCTTCATGCAGAACACATCACAGTATACAAGCCAACTCTGAGTCGCTCTTTATCTAGAACACATCCCAGAGTACAGGCCAATTTCACGTTGCTTTCATCCAGAACACATCCCAGTGTACTTGCCAACTCTGAGTCGCTCTTTATCCACAACACATCCCAGTGTATAGGGCCAACTCTGGGTTGCTCTTCATCCAGAACACATCCCACTGTATAGGCCAACTCTGAGTAGCTCTTTATCCAGAACACATCCCAGAGTACAGGCCAATTTCACGTTGCTCTCCATCCAGAACACATCCCAGTGTACAGGCCAACTCCGTGTCGTTCTTCATCCAGAACACATCCCAGAGTACAGGCCAACTCTGAAATGCTCTTCATCCAGAACACACCCTAGAGTACAGGCCAACTCTGAGATGCTCTATATCCAGAACACATCCCAGTGTATAAGCCAAATCTGGGTTGCTCTTCATCCAGAACACATCCCACTGTATAGGCCAACTCTGAGTTGCTCTTTATCCAGAACACCTCCCAGAGTACAGGCCAACTCTGAGTTGCTCTTTATCCAGAACACATCCCAGTGCATAGGCCAACTCTGGGTTGCTCTTCATCCAGAACACATCCTAGTGTACAAGCCAACTCAATGTTGCTTTTCATTCAGAACACATCCCATTGTATAGGCCAACTCTGAGACTCTCTTTATCCAGAACACATCCTAATGTACAAGCCAACTCCGCCTCGCTGTTTATCCAGAACACATCCCAGAGTACAGGCCAACTCTGAGTTGCTCTTCATCCAGAACACATCCTAATGTACAAGCCAACTCCGCCTCGCTGTTCATCCAGAACACACCCCAGAGTACAGGCAAACTCCGTGTCGTTCTTCATCCAGCACACATCCCAGAGTAAAGGCCAACTCTGAGTTGCTCTTCATCCAGAACACATCCTAATGTACAAGCCAGAGTACAGCCTCGCTGTTCATCCAGAACACATCCCAGAGTACAGGCAAACTCCGTGTCGTTCTTCTTCCAGAACACATCCCATTGTATAGGCCAACTCTGAGTCTCTCTTTATCCAGAACACATCCCAATGTACAGGCCAACTCTGGGTAGCTCTTTATCCACAACACATCCCAGTATACAGGCCAACTCTTAGTCGCTCTTCATCCAGAACACATCCCAGTGTACAGGCCAACTTCACGTTGCTTTTCATCCAGAAAACATCCCCGTGTACAGGCCAACTCTGAGTCGCTCTTTATCCAGGACACATCCCAGTGTATAGGCCAACTCTGGGTTTCTCTTCATCCAGAACACATCCCACTGTATAGGCCAACTCTGGGTTTCTCTTCATCCAGAACACATCCCACTGTATAGGCCAGCTCTGGGTTGCTCTTCATCCAGAACACATCCTAGTGTACAAGCCAACTCAATGTTGCTTTTCATCCAGAACACATCCCATTGTATAGGCCAACTCGAGTCTCTCTTTATCCAGAACAAATCCAAGTGTACAGGCCAACTCTGGGTCGCTCTTTATCCAGAACACATCCTAATGTACAAGCCAACTCCGCCTCGCTATTTATCCAGAACACATCCCAGAGTACAGGCCAACTCTGAGTTGCTCTTCATCCAGAACACATCCCAGAGTACAGGCCAACTCTGAGTTGCTCTTTATCCAGAACATATCCCAGTGTATAGGCCAACTCTGGGTTGCTCTTCATCCAGAACACATCCCACTGTATAGGCCAACTCTGAGTCGCTCTTTATCCAGAACACATCCCAGAGTACAGGCCAATTTCACGTTGCTCTCCATCCAGAACACATCCCAGTGTACAGGCCAACTCCGTGTCGTTCTTCATGCAGAACACATCCCAGTATACAGGCCAACTCTGAGTCGCTCTTTATCTAGAACACATCCCAGAGTACAGGCCAATTTCACGTTGCTTTCATCCAGAACACATCCCAGTGTACCGGCCAACTCTGAGTCGCTCTTTATCCAGAACACATCCCAGTGTATAGGGCAACTATGGGTTGCTCTTCATCCAGAACACATCCCACTGTATAGGCCAACTCTGAGTCGCTCTTTATCCAGAACATATCCCAGAGTACAGGCCAATTTCACATTGCTCTCCATCCAGAACACATCCCAGTGTACAGGCCAACTCCGTGTCGTTCTTCATCCAGAACACATCCCAGAGTACAGGCCAACTCTGAAATGCTCTTCATCCAGAACACACCCTAGAGTACAGGCCAACTCTGAGATGCTCTATATCCAGAACACATCCCAGTGTATAAGCCAACTCTGAGTTGCTCTTCATCCAGAACACATCCCACTGTATAGGCCAACTCTGAGTTGCTCTTTATCCAGAACACCTCCCAGAGTACAGGCCAACTCTGAGTTGCTCTTTATCCAGAACACATCCCAGTGCATAGGCCAACTCTGGGTTGCTCTTCATCCAGAACCCATCCTAGTGTACAAGCCAACTCAATGTTGCTTTTCATCCAGAACACATCCCATTGTATAGGCCAACTCTGAGACTCTCTTTATCCAGAACACATCCCAGTGTACAGGAAAACTCTGGGTCGCTCTTTATCCAAAACACATCCCAGAGTACAGGGCAACTCCATGTCGTTCTTCATCCAGAACACATCCCAGTGTACAGGCCAATTTCTAGTTGCTTTTCATCCAGAACACATCACCTATACAGGCCAACTCTGGGTCGCTCTTTATCCAGAACACATCCCAGTGTACAGGCCAATTTCACGTTGCTTTCATCCACAACACATCCCAGTGTACCGGCCAACTCTGAGTCGCTCTTTATCCAGAACACATCCCAGTGTATAGGGCCAACTCTGGGTTGCTCTTCATCCAGAACACATCCCACTGTATAGGCCAACTCTGAGTAGCTCTTTATCCAGAACACATCCCAGAGTACAGGCCAATTTCACGTTGCTCTTCATCCAGAACACATCCCAGTGTACAGGCCAACTCCGCCTCGCTCCAACTCTGAGTTGCTCTTCATCCAGAACACATCCCAGAGTACAGGCCAACTCTGAGTTGCTCTTTATCCAGAACACATCCCAGTGTATAGGCCAACTCTGGGTTGCTCTTCATCCAGAACACATCCCACTGTATAGGCCAACTCTGAGTCGCTCTTTATCCAGAACACATCCCAGAGTACAGGCCAATTTCACGTTGCTCTTCATCCGGAACACATCCCAGTGTACAGGCCAACTCCGTGTCGTTCTTCATGCAGAACACATCCCAGTGTACAGGCCAACTCTGAGTCGCTCTTTATCTAGAACACATCCCAGAGTACAGGCCAATTTCACGTTGCTCTCCATCCAGAACACATCCCAGTGTACAGGCCAACTCCGTGTCGTTCTTCATCCAGAACACATCCCAGAGTACATGCCAACTCTGAGATGCTCTTCATCCAGAACACACCCTAGAGTACAGGCCAACTCTGAGATGCTCTATATCCAGAACACATCCCAGTGTATAAGCCAACTCTGGGATGCTCTTCATCCAGAACACATCCCACTGTATAGGCCAACTCTGAGTTGCTCTTTATCCAGAACACATCCCAGTGCATAGGCCAACTCTGGGTTGCTCTTCATCCAGAACAAATCGTAGTGTACAAGCCAACTCAATGTTGCTTTTCATCCAGAACACATCCCATTGTATAGGCCAACTCTGAGACTCTCTTTATCCAGAACACATCCCAGTGTACAGGAAAACTCTGGGTCGCTCTTTATCCAGAACACATCCTAATGTACAAGCCAACTCCGCCTCGCTGTTCATCCAAAACACATCCCAGAGTACAGGCCAACTCCATGTCGTTCTTCATCCAGAACACATCCCAGTGTACAGGCCAATTTCTAGTTGCTTTACATCCACAACACATCACCTATACAGGCCAACTCTGGGTCGCTCTTTATCCAGAACACATCCCAGTGCATAGGCCAACTCTGGGTTGCTCTTCATCCAGAACACATCCTAGTGTACAAGCCAACTCAATGTTGCTTTTCATCCAGAACACATCCCATTGTATAGGCCAACTCTGAGTCGCTCTTTATCCAGAACACATCCCAGAGTACAGGCCAATTTCACGTTGCTCTCCATCCAGAACATATCCCAGTGTACAGGCCAACTCTGAGTTGCTCTTCATCCAGAACACATCCCAGAGTACAGGCCAACTCTGAGTCGCTCTTTATCCAGAACACATCCCAGAGTAAAGGCCAACTCTGAGTTGTTCTTTATCCAGAACACATCCCAGTGTATAGGCCAACTCTGGGTTGCTCTTCATCCAGAACACATCCTAATGTACAAGCCAACTCAATGTTGCTTTTCATCCAGAACACATCCCATTGTATAGGCCAACTCTGAGTCTCTCTTTATCCAGAACAAATCCAAGTGTACAGGCCAACTCTGGGTCGCTCTTTATCCAGAACACATCCTAATGTACAAGCCAACTCCGCCTCGCTCTTTATCTAGAAAACATCCCAGAGTACAGGCCAATTTCAAGTTGCTTTCATCCAGACCACATCCCAGTTTACCGGCCAACTCTGAGTCGCTCTTTATCCAGAACAAATCCCAGTGTATAGGGCCAACTCTGGGTTGCTCTTCATCCAGAACACATCCCACTGTATAGGCCAACTCTGAGACTCTCTTTATCCAGAACACATCCCAGTGTACAGGAAAACTCTGGGTCGCTCTTTATCCAGAACACATCCTAATGTACAAGCCAACTCCGCCTCGCTGTTCATCCAAAACACATCCCAGAGTACAGGCCAACTCCATATCGTTCTTCATCCAGAACACATGCCAGTGTACAGGCCAATTTCTCGTTGCTTTTCATCCAGAACACATCCCAGTGTACAGGCCAACTCTGAGTCGCTCTTTATCCAGAACACATCCCGGTGTATAGAGCCAACTCTGGGTTGCTCTTCATCCAGAACACATCCCACTGTATAGGCCAACTCTGAGTCGCTCTTTATCCAGAACACATCCCAGAGTACAGGCCAATTTCACGTTGCTTTTCATCCAGAACACATCCCAGTGTACAGGCCAACTCTGAGTCGCTCTTTATCCAGAACACATCCCATTGTATAGACCAACTCTGGCTTGCTCTTCATCCAGAACACATCCCATTGTATAGGCCAACTCTGAGTTGCTCTTCATCCAGAACACATCGTAATGTACAAGCCAGAGTACAGCCTCGCTGTTCATCCAGAACACATCCCAGAGTACAGGCAAACTCCGTGTCGTTCTTCTTCCAGAACACATCCCATTGTATAGGCCAACTCTGAGTCTCTCTTTATCCAGAACACATCCCAATGTACAGGCCAACTCTGGGTAGCTCTTTATCCACAACACATCCCAGTATACAGGCCAACTCTTAGTCGCTCTTCATCCAGAACACATCCCAGTGTACAGGCCAACTTCACGTTGCTTTTCATCCAGAAAACATCCCCGTGTACAGGCCAACTCTGAGTCGCTCTTTATCCAGGACACATCCCAGTGTATAGGCCAACTCTGGGTTTCTCTTCATCCAGAACACATCCCACTGTATAGGCCAACTCTGGGTTTTTCTTCATCCAGAACACATCCCACTGTATAGGCCAGCTCTGGGTTGCTCTTCATCCAGAACACATCCTAGTGTACAAGCCAACTCAATGTTGCTTTTCATCCAGAACACATCCCATTGTATAGGCCAACTCGAGTCTCTCTTTATCCAGAACAAATCCAAGTGTACAGGCCAACTCTGGGTCGCTCTTTATCCAGAACACATCCTAATGTACAAGCCAACTCCGCCTCGCTATTAATCCAGAACACATCCCAGAGTAGAGGCCAACTCTGAGTTGCTCTTCATCCAGAACACATCCCAGAGTACAGGCCAACTCTGAGTTGCTCTTTATCCAGAACATATCCCAGTGTATAGGCCAACTCTGGGTTGCTCTTCATCCAGAACACATCCCACTGTATAGGCCAACTCTGAGTCGCTCTTTATCCAGAACACATCCCAGAGTACAGGCCAATTTCACGTTGCTCTCCATCCAGAACACATCCCAGTGTACAGGCCAACTCCGTGTCGTTCTTCATGCAGAACACATCCCAGTATACAGGCCAACTCTGAGTCGCTCTTTATTTAGAACACATCCCAGAGTACAGGCCAATTTCACGTTGCTTTCATCCAGAACACATCCCAGTGTACCGGCCAACTCTGAGTCGCTCTTTATCCAGAACACATCCCAGTGTATAGGGCAACTATGGGTTGCTCTTCATCCAGAACACATCCCACTGTATAGGCCAACTCTGAGTCGCTCTTTATCCAGAACATATCCCAGAGTACAGGCCAATTTCACATTGCTCTCCATCCAGAACACATCCCAGTGTACAGGCCAACTCCGTGTCGTTCTTCATCCAGAACACATCCCAGAGTACAGGCCAACTCTGAAATGCTCTTCATCCAGAACACACCCTAGAGTACAGGCCAACTCTGAGATGCTCTATATCCAGAACACATCCCAGTGTATAAGCCAACTCTGGGTTGCTCTTCATCCAGAACACATCCCACTGTATAGGCCAACTCTGAGTTGCTCTTTATCCAGAACACCTCCCAGAGTACAGGCCAACTCTGAGTTGCTCTTTATCCAGAACACATCCCAGTGCATAGGCCAACTCTGGGTTGCTCTTCATCCAGAACCCATCCTAGTGTACAAGCCAACTCAATGTTGCTTTTCATCCAGAACACATCCCATTGTATAGGCCAACTCTGAGACTCTCTTTATCCAGAACACATCCCAGTGTACAGGAAAACTCTGGGTCGCTCTTTATCCAAAACACATCCCAGAGTACAGGGCAACTCCATGTCGTTCTTCATCCAGAACACATCCCAGTGTACAGGCCAATTTCTAGTTGCTATTCATCCAGAACACATCACCTATACAGGCCAACTCTGGGTCTCTCTTTATCCAGAACACATCCCAGTGTACAGGCCAATTTCACGTTGCTTTCATCCACAACACATCCCAGTGTACCGGCCAACTCTGAGTCGCTCTTTATCCAGAACACATCCCAGTGTATAGGGCCAACTCTGGGTTGCTCTTCATCCAGAACACATCCCACTGTATAGGCCAACTCTGAGTAGCTCTTTATCCAGAACACATCCCAGAGTACAGGCCAATTTCACGTTGCTCTTCATCCAGAACACATCCCAGTGTACAGGCCAACTCTGAGTCGCTCTTTATCCAGAACACATCCCAATGTACAGGCCAACTCCGCCTCGCTCCAACTCTGAGTTGCTCTTCATCCAGAACACATCCCAGAGTACAGGCCAACTCTGAGTTGCTCTTTATCCAGAACACATCCCAGTGTATAGGCCAACTCTGGGTTGCTCTTCATCCAGAACACATCCCACTGTATAGGCCAACTCTGAGTCGCTCTTTATCCAGAACACATCCCAGAGTACAGGCCAATTTCACGTTGCTCTTCATCCGGAACACATCCCAGTGTACAGGCCAACTCCGTGTCGTTCTTCATGCAGAACACATCCCAGTGTACAGGCCAACTCTGAGTCGCTCTTTATCTAGAACACATCCCAGAGTACAGGCCAATTTCACGTTGCTCTCCATCCAGAACACATCCCAGTGTACAGGCCAACTCCGTGTCGTTCTTAATCCAGAACACATCCCAGAGTACATGCCAACTCTGAGATGCTCTTCATCCAGAACACACCCTAGAGTACAGGCCAACTCTGAGATGCTCTATATCCAGAACACATCCCAGTGTATAAGCCAACTCTGGGATGCTCTTCATCCAGAACACATCCCACTGTATAGGCCAACTCTGAGTTGCTCTTTATCCAGAACACCTCCCAGAGTACAGGCCAACTCTGAGTTGCTCTTTATCCAGAACACATCCCAGTGCATAGGCCAACTCTGGGATGCTCTTCATCCAGAACACATCCCATTGTATAGGCCAACTCTGAGACTCTCTTTATCCAGAACACATCCCAGTGTACAGGAAAACTCTGGGTCGCTCTTTATCCAGAACACATCCTAATGTACAAGCCAACTCCGCCTCGCTGTTCATCCAAAACACATCCCAGAGTACAGGCCAGCTCCATGTCGTTCTTCATCCAGAACACATCCCAGTGTACAGGCCAATTTCTAGTTGCTTTACATCCACAACACATCACCTATACAGGCCAACTCTGGGTCGCTCTTTATCCAGAACACATCCCAGTGCATAGGCCAACTCTGGGTTGCTCTTCATCCAGAACACATCCTAGTGTACAAGCCAACTCAATGTTGCTTTTCATCCAGAACACATCCCATTGTATAGGCCAACTCTGAGTCGCTCTTTATCCAGAACACATCCCAGAGTACAGGCCAATTTCACGTTGCTCTCCATCCAGAACATATCCCAGTGTACAGGCCAACTCTGAGTTGCTCTTCATCCAGAACACATCCCAGAGTACAGGCCAACTCTGAGTCGCTCTTTATCCAGAACACATCCCAGAGTACAGGCCAACTCTGAGTTGTTCTTTATCCAGAACACATCCCAGTGTATAGGCCAACTCTGGGTTGCTCTTCATCCAGAACACATCCTAATGTACAAGCCAACTCAATGTTGCTTTTCATCCAGAACACATCCCATTGTATAGGCCAACTCTGAGTCTCTCTTTATCCAGAACAAATCCAAGTGTACAGGCCAACTCTGGGTCGCTCTTTATCCAGAACACATCCTAATGTACAAGCCAACTCCGCCTCGCTCTTTATCTAGAAAACATCCCAGAGTACAGGCCAATTTCAAGTTGCTTTCATCCAGACCACATCCCAGTTTACCGGCCAACTCTGAGTCGCTCTTTATCCAGAACAAATCCCAGTGTATAGGGCCAACTCTGGGTTGCTCTTCATCCAGAACACATCCCACTGTATAGGCCAACTCTGAGACTCTCTTTATCCAGAACACATCCCAGTGTACAGGAAAACTCTGGGTCGCTCTTTATCCAGAACACATCCTAATGTACAAGCCAACTCCGCCTCGCTGTTCATCCAAAACACATCCCAGAGTACAGGCCAACTCCATACCGTTCTTCATCCAGAACACATGCCAGTGTACAGGCCAATTTCTCGTTGCTTTTCATCCAGAACACATCCCAGTGTACAGGCCAACTCTGAGTCGCTCTTTATCCAGAACACATCCCATTGTATAGACCAACTCTGGCTTGCTCTTCATCCAGAACACATCCCATTGTATAGGCCAACTCTGAGTCGCTCTTTATCAAGAACACATCCCAGAGTACAGGCCAACTCTGAGTTGTTCTTTATCCAGAACACATCCCAGTGTAAAGGCCAACTCTGGGTTGCTCTTCATCCAGAACACATCCTAATGTACAAGCCAACTCAATGTTGCTTTTCATCCAGAACACATCCCATTGTATAGGCCAACTCTGAGTCTCTCTTTATCCAGAACAAATCCAAGTGTACAGGCCAACTCTGGGTCGCTCTTTATCCAGAACACATCCTAATGTACAAGCCAACTCCGCCTCGCTGTTTATCCAGAACACATCCCAGAGTACAGGCCAACACTGGGTCGCTCTTTATCCATATAACATCCTAATGTACAAGCCAACTCCGCCTCGCTGTTCATCCAGAACACATCCCAGGGTACAGGCAAACTCTGAGTCGCTCTTTATCTAGAAAACATCCCAGAGTACAGGCCAATTTCACGTTGCTTTCATCCAGACCACATCCCAGTTTACCGGCCAACTCTGAGTCGCTCTTTATCCAGAACAAATCCCAGTGTATAGGGCCAACTCTGGGTTGCTCTTCATCCAGAACACATCCCACTGTATAGGCCAACTCTGAGACTCTCTTTATCCAGAACACATCCCAGTGTACAGGAAAACTCTGTGTCGCTCTTTATCCAGAACACATCCTAATGTACAAGCCAACTCCGCCTCGCTGTTCATCCAAAACACATCCCAGAGTACAGGCCAACTCCATGTCGTTCTTCATCCAGAACACATCCCAGTGTACAGGCCAATTTCTAGTTGCTTTACATCCAGAACACATCACCTATACAGGCCAACTCTGGGTCGCTCTTTATCCAGAACACATCCCAGTGCATAGGCCAACTCTGGGTTGCTCTTCATCCAGAACACATCCTAGTGTAAAAGCCAACTCAATGTTGCTCTTCATCCAGAACACATCCCATTGTATAGGCCAACTCTGAGTCGCTCTTTATCCAGAACACATCCCAGAGTACAGGCCGATTTCACGTTGCTCTCCATCCAGAACATATCCCAGTGTACAGGCCAACTCTGAGTTGCTCTTCATCCAGAACACATCCCAGAGTACAGGCCAACTCTGAGTCGCTCTTTATCCAGAACACATCCCAGTGTATAGGCCAACTCTGGGTTGCTCTTCATCCAGAACTCATCCTAATGTACAAGCCAACTCAATGTTGCTTTTCATCCAGAACACATCCCATTGTATAGGCCAACTCTGAGTCTCTCTTTATCCAGAACAAATCCAAGTGTACAGGCCAACTCTGGGTCGCTCTTTATCCGGAACACATCCTAATGTACAAGCCAACTCCGCCTCGCTGTTTATCCAGAACACATCCCAGAGTACAGGCCAACTCTGAGTTGCTCTTCCTTCAGAACACATCCCAGAGTACAGGCCAACACTGGGTCGCTCTTTATCCAGATAACATCCTAATGTACAAGCCAACTCCGCCTCGCTGTTCATCGAGAACACATCCCAGGGTACAGGCAAACTCTGAGTCGCTCTTTATCTAGAAAACATCCCAGAGTACAGGCCAATTTCACGTTGCTTTCATCCAGACCACATCCCAGTTTACCGGCCAACTCTGAGTCGCTCTTTATCCAGAACAAATCCCAGTGTATAGGGCCAACTCTGGGTTGCTCTTCATCCAGAACACATCCCACTGTATAGGCCAACTCTGAGACTCTCTTTATCCAGAACACATCCCAGTGTACAGGAAAACTCTGTGTCGCTCTTTATCCAGAACACATCCTAATGTACAAGCCAACTCCGCCTCGCTGTTCATCCAAAACACATCCCAGAGTACAGGCCAACTCCATATCGTTCTTCATCCAGAACACATGCCAGTGTACAGGCCAATTTCTCGTTGCTTTTCATCCAGAACACATCCCAGTGTACAGGCCAACACTGAATCGCTCTTTATCTAGAACACATCCCAGAGTACAGGCTAATTTCACGTTGCTTTCATCCAGAACACATCCCAGTGTACCGGCCAACTCTGAGTCGCTCTTTATCCAGAACACATCCCGGTGTATAGAGCCAACTCTGGGTTGCTCTTCATCCAGAACACATCCCACTGTATAGGCCAACTCTGAGTCGCTCTTTATCCAGAACACATCCCAGAGTACAGGCCAATTTCACGTTGCTTTTCATCCAGAACACATCCCAGTGTACAGGCCAACTCTGAGTCGCTCTTTATCCAGAACACATCCCATTGTATAGACCAACTCTGGCTTGCTCTTCATCCAGAACACATCCCATTGTATAGGCCAACTCTGAGTCGCTCTTTATCCAGAACACATCCCAGAGTACAGGCCAACTCTGAGTTGTTCTTTATCCAGAACACATCCCAGTGTATAGGCCAACTCTGGGTTGCTCTTCATCCAGAACACATCCTAATGTACAAGCCAACTCAATGTTGCTTTTCATCCAGAACACATCCCATTGTATAGGCCAAATCTGAGTCTCTCTTTATCCAGAACAAATCCAAGTGTACAGGCCAACTCTGGGTCGCTCTTTATCCAGAACACATCCTAATGTACAAGCCAACTCCGCCTCGCTGTTTATCCAGAACACATCCCAGAGTACAGGCCAACACTGGGTCGCTCTTTATCCAGATAACATCCTAATGTACAAGCCAACTCCGCCTCGCTGTTCATCCAGAACACATCCCAGGGTACAGGCAAACTCTGAGTCGCTCTTTATCTAGAAAACATCCCAGAGTACAGGCCAATTTCACGTTGCTTTCATCCAGACCATATCCCAGTTTACCGGCCAACTCTGAGTCGCTCTTTATCCAGAACAAATCCCAGTGTATAGGGCCAACTCTGGGTTGCTCTTAATCCAGAACACATCCCACTGTATAGGCCAACTCTGAGACTCTCTTTATCCAGAACACATCCCAGTGTACAGGAAAACTCTGGGTCGCTCTTTATCCAGAACACATCCTAATGTACAAGCCAACTCCGCCTTGCTGTTCATCCAAAACACATCCCAGAATACAGGCCAACTCCATATCGTTCTTCATCCAGAACACATGCCAGTGTACAGGCCAATTTCTCGTTGCTTTTCATCCAGAACACATCACCTTGTACAGGCCAACTCTGGGTCGCTCTTTATCCAGAACACATCCCAGTGTACAGGCCAACTCTGAGTCGCTCTTTATCCAGAACACATCCCAGTGTATAGAGCCAACTCTGGGTTGCTCTTCATCCAGAACACATCCCACTGGATAGGCCAACTCTGAGTCGCTCTTTATCCAGAACACATCCCAGGGTACAGGCCAATTTCACGTTGCTTTTCATCCAGAAAACATCCCAGTGTACAGGCCAACTCTGAGTCGCTCTTTATCCAGAACACATCCCATTGTATAGACCAACTCTGGCTTGCTCTTCATCCAGAACACATCCCATTGTATAGGCCAACTCTGAGTCGCTCTATATCCAGAACACATCCCAATGTACAGGCCAACTCCGCCTCGCTCCAACTCTGAGTTGCTCTTCATCCAGAACACATCCCAGAGTACAGGCCAACTCTGAGTTGCTCTTTATCCAGAACACATCCCAGTGTATAGGCCAACTCTGGGTTGCTCTTCATCCAGAACACATCCCACTGTATAGGCCAACTCTGAGTCGCTCTTTATCCAGAACACATCCCAGAGTACAGGCCAATTTCACGTTGCTCTTCATCCGGAACACATCCCAGTGTACAGGCCAACTCCGTGTCGTTCTTCATGCAGAACACATCCCAGTGTACAGGCCAACTCTGAGTCGCTCTTTATCTAGAACACATCCCAGAGTACAGGCCAATTTCACGTTGCTCTCCATCCAGAACACATCCCAGTGTACAGGCCAACTCCGTGTCCTTCTTCATCCAGAACACATCCCAGAGTACATGCCAACTCTGAGATGCTCTTCATCCAGAACACACCCTAGAGTACAGGCCAACTCTGAGATGCTCTATATCCAGAACACATCCCAGTGTATAAGCCAACTCTGGGATGCTCTTCATCCAGAACACATCCCACTGTATAGGCCAACTCTGAGTTGCTCTTTATCCAGAACACCTCCCAGAGTACAGGCCAACTCTGAGTTGCTCTTTATCCAGAACACATCCCAGTGCATAGGCCAACTCTGGGTTGCTCTTCATCCAGAACACATCGTAGTGTACAAGCCAACTCAATGTTGCTTTTCATCCAGAACACATCCCATTGTATAGGCCAACTCTGAGACTCTCTTTATCCAGAACACATCCCAGTGTACAGGAAAAATTCTGGGTCGCTCTTTATCCAGAACACATCCTAATGTACAAGCCAACTCCGCCTCGCTGTTCATCCAAAACACATCCCAGAGTACAGGCCAACTCCATGTCGTTCTTCATCCAGAACACATCCCAGTGTACAGGCCAATTTCTAGTTGCTTTACATCCAGAACACATCACCTATACAGGCCAACTCTGGGTCGCTCTTTATCCAGAACACATCCCAGTGCATAGGCCAACTCTGGGTTGCTCTTCATCCAGAACACATCCTAGTGTACAAGCCAACTCAATGTTGCTCTTCATCCAGAACACATCCCATTGTATAGGCCAACTCTGAGTCGCTCTTTATCCAGAACACATCCCAAAGTACAGGCCAATTTCACGTTGCTCTCCATCCAGAACATATCCCAGTGTACAGGCCAACTCTGAGTTGCTCTTCATCCAGAACACATCCCAGAGTACAGGCCAACTCTGAGTCGCTCTTTATCCAGAACACATCCCAGAGTACAGGCCAACTCTGAGTTGTTCTTTATCCAGAACACATCCCAGTGTATAGGCCAACTCTGGGTTGCTCTTCATCCAGAACACATCCTAATGTACAAGCCAACTCAATGTTGCTTTTCATCCAGAACACATCCCAGAGTACAGGCGCACTCTGAGTTGCTCTTTATCCAGAACACATCCCAGTGCATAGGCCAACTCTGGGTTGCTCTTCATCCAGAACACATCCTAGTGTACAAGCCAACTCAATGTTGCTCTTCATCCAGAACACATCCCATTGTATAGGCCAACTCTGAGTCGCTCTTTATCCAGAACACATCCCAGAGTACAGGCCAATTTCACGTTGCTCTCCATCCAGAACATATCCCAGTGTACAGGCCAACTCTGAGTTGCTCTTCATCCAGAACACATCCCAGAGTACAGGCCAACTCTGAGTCGCTCTTTATCCAGAACACATCCCAGTGTATAGGCCAACTCTGGGTTGCTCTTCATCCAGAACTCATCCTAATGTACAAGCCAACTCAATGTTGCTTTTCATCCAGAACACATCCCATTGTATAGGCCAACTCTGAGTCTCTCTTTATCCAGAACAAATCCAAGTGTACAGGCCAACTCTGGGTCGCTCTTTATCCGGAACACATCCTAATGTACAAGCCAACTCCGCCTCGCTGTTTATCCAGAACACATCCCAGAGTACAGGCCAACTCTGAGTTGCTCTTCCTTCAGAACACATCCCAGAGTACAGGCCAACACTGGGTCGCTCTTTATCCAGATAACATCCTAATGTACAAGCCAACTCCGCCTCGCTGTTCATCCAGAACACATCCCAGGGTACAGGCAAACTCTGAGTAGCTCTTTATCTAGAAAACATCCCAGAGTACAGGCCAATTTCACGTTGCTTTCATCCAGACCACATCCCAGTTTACCGGCCAACTCTGAGTCGCTCTTTATCCAGAACAAATCCCAGTGTATAGGGCCAACTCTGGGTTGCTCTTCATCCAGAACACATCCCACTGTATAGGCCAACTCTGAGACTCTCTTTATCCAGAACACATCCCAGTGTACAGGAAAACTCTGGGTCGCTCTTTATCCAGAACACATCCTAATGTACAAGCCAACTCCGCCTCGCTGTTCATCCAAAACACATCCCAGAGTACAGGCCAACTCCATATCGTTCTTCATCCAGAACATATGCCAGTGTACAGGCCAATTTCTCGTTGCTTTTCATCCAGAACACATCCCAGTGTACAGGCCAACACTGAATCGCTCTTTATCTAGAACACATCCCAGAGTACAGGCTAATTTCACGTTGCTTTCATCCAGAACACATCCCAGTGTACCGGCCAACTCTGAGTCGCTCTTTATCCAGAACACATCCCGGTGTATAGAGCCAACTCTGGGTTGCTCTTCATCCAGAACACATCCCACTGTATAGGCCAACTCTGAGTCGCTCTTTATCCAGAACACATCCCAGAGTACAGGCCAATTTCACGTTGCTTTTCATCCAGAACACATCCCAGTGTACAGGCCAACTCTGAGTCGCTCTTTATCCAGAACACATCCCATTGTATAGACCAACTCTGGCTTGCTCTTCATCCAGAACACATCCCATTGTATAGGCCAACTCTGAGTCGCTCTTTATCCAGAACACATCCCAGAGTACAGGCCAACTCTGAGTTGTTCTTTATCCAGAACACATCCCAGTGTATAGGCCAACTCTGGGTTGCTCTTCATCCAGAACACATCCTAATGTACAAGCCAACTCAATGTTGCTTTTCATCCAGAACACATCACATTGTATAGGCCAAATCTGAGTCTCTCTTTATCCAGAACAAATCCAAGTGTACAGGCCAACTCTGGGTCGCTCTTTATCCAGAACACATCCTAATGTACAAGCCAACTCCGCCTCGCTGTTTATCCAGAACACATCCCAGAGTACAGGCCAACACTGGGTCGCTCTTTATCCAGATAACATCCTAATGTACAAGCCAACTCCGCCTCGCTGTTCATCCAGAACACATCCCAGGGTACAGGCAAACTCTGAGTCGCTCTTTATCTAGAAAACATCCCAGAGTACAGGCCAATTTCACGTTGCTTTCATCCAGACCACATCCCAGTTTACCGGCCAACTCTGAGTCGCTCTTTATCCAGAACAAATCCCAGTGTATAGGGCCAACTCTGGGTTGCTCTTAATCCAGAACACATCCCACTGTATAGGCCAACTCTGAGACTCTCTTTATCCAGAACACATCCCAGTGTACAGGAAAACTCTGGGTCGCTCTTTATCCAGAACACATCCTAATGTACAAGCCAACTCCGCCTCGCTGTTCATCCAAAACACATCCCAGAATACAGGCCAACTCCATATCGTTCTTCATCCAGAACATATGCCAGTGTACAGGCCAATTTCTCGTTGCTTTTCATCCAGAACACATCACCTTGTACAGGCCAACTCTGGGTCGCTCTTTATCCAGAACACATCCCAGTGTACAGGCTAATTTCACGTTGCTTTCATGCAGAACACATCCCAGTGTACCGGCCAACTCTGAGTCGCTCTTTATCCAGAACACATCCCAGTGTATAGAGCCAACTCTGGGTTGCTCTTCATCCAGAACACATCCCACTGTATAGGCCAACTCTGAGTCGCTCTTTATCCAGAACACATCCCAGGGTACAGGCCAATTTCACGTTGCTTTTCATCCAGAACACATCCCAGTGTACAGGCCAACTCTGAGTCGCTCTTTATCCAGAACACATCCCATTGTATAGACCAACTCTGGCTTGCTCTTCATCCAGAACACATCCCATTGTATAGGCCAACTCTGAGTCGCTCTATATCCAGAACACATCCCAATGTACAGGCCAACTCCGCCTCGCTCAAACTCTGAGTTGCTCTTCATCCAGAACACATCCCAGAGTACAGGCCAACTCTGAGTTGCTCTTTATCCAGAACACATCCCAGTGTATAGGCCAACTCTGGGTTGCTCTTCATCCAGAACACATCCCACTGTATAGGCCAACTCTGAGTCGCTCTTTATCCAGAACACATCCCAGAGTACAGGCCAATTTCACGTTGCTCTTCATCCGGAACACATCCCAGTGTACAGGCCAACTCCGTGTCGTTCTTCATGCAGAACACATCCCAGTGTACAGGCCAACTCTGAGTCGCTCTTTATCTAGAACACATCCCAGAGTACAGGCCAATTTCACGTTGCTCTCCATCCAGAACACATCCCAGTGTACAGGCCAACTCCGTGTCCTTCTTCATCCAGAACACATCCCAGAGTACATGCCAACTCTGAGATGCTCTTCATCCAGAACACACCCTAGAGTACAGGCCAACTCTGAGATGCTCTATATCCAGAACACATCCCAGTGTATAAGCCAACTCTGGGATGCTCTTCATCCAGAACACATCCCACTGTATAGGCCAACTCTGAGTTGCTCTTTATCCAGAACACCTCCCAGAGTACAGGCCAACTCTGAGTTGCTCTTTATCCAGAACACATCCCAGTGCATAGGCCAACTCTGGGTTGCTCTTCATCCAGAACACATCGTAGTGTACAAGCCAACTCAATGTTGCTTTTCATCCAGAACACATCCCATTGTATAGGCCAACTCTGAGACTCTCTTTATCCAGAACACATCCCAGTGTACAGGAAAAATTCTGGGTCGCTCTTTATCCAGAACACATCCTAATGTACAAGCCAACTCCGCCTCGCTGTTCATCCAAAACACATCCCAGAGTACAGGCCAACTCCATGTCGTTCTTCATCCAGAACACATCCCAGTGTACAGGCCAATTTCTAGTTGCTTTACATCCAGAACACATCACCTATACAGGCCAACTCTGGGTCGCTCTTTATCCAGAACACATCCCAGTGCATAGGCCAACTCTGGGTTGCTCTTCATCCAGAACACATCCTAGTGTACAAGCCAACTCAATGTTGCTCTTCATCCAGAACACATCCCATTGTATAGGCCGACTCTGAGTCGCTCTTTATCCAGAACACATCCCAAAGTACAGGCCAATTTCACGTTGCTCTCCATCCAGAACATATCCCAGTGTACAGGCCAACTCTGAGTTGCTCTTCATCCAGAACACATCCCAGAGTACAGGCCAACTCTGAGTCGCTCTTTATCCAGAACACATCCCAGAGTACAGGCCAACTCTGAGTTGTTCTTTATCCAGAACACATCCCAGTGTATAGGCCAACTCTGGGTTGCTCTTCATCCAGAACACATCCTAATGTACAAGCCAACTCAATGTTGCTTTTCATCCAGAACACATCCCATTGTATAGGCCAACTCTGAGTCTCTCTTTATCCAGAACAAATCCAAGTGTACAGGCCAACTCTGGGTCGCTCTTTATCCAGAACACATCCTAATGTACAAGCCAACTCCGCCTCGCTGTTTATCCAGAACACATCCCAGAGTACAGGTCAACTCTGAGTTGCTCTTCATCCAGAACACATCCCAGAGTACAGGCCAACACTGGGTCGCTCTTTATCCAGATAACATCCTAATGTACAAGCCAACTCCGCCTCGCTGTTCATCCAGAACACATCCCAGGGTACAGGCAAACTCTGAGTCGCTCTTTATCTAGAAAACATCCCAGAGTACAGGCCAATTTCACGTTGCTTTCATCCAGACCACATCCCAGTTTACCGGCCAACTCTGAGTCGCTCTTTATCCAGAACAAATCCCAGTGTATAGGGCCAACTCTGGGTTGCTCTTCATCCAGAACACATCCCAGTGTACAGGAAAACTCTGGGTCGCTCTTTATCCAGAACACATCCTAATGTACAAGCCAACTCCGCCTCGCTGTTCATCCAAAACACATCCCAGAGTACAGGCAAACTCCATATCGTTCTTCATCCAGAACACATGCCAGTGTACAGGTCAATTTCTCGTTGCTTTTCATCCAGAACACATCAACTTGTACAGGCCAACTCTGGGTCGCTCTTTATCCAGAACACATCCCAGTGTACAGGCCAACACTGAGTCGCTCTTTATCTAGAACACATCCCAGAGTACAGGCTAATTTCACGTTGCTTTCATCCAGAACACATCCCAGTGTACCGGCCAACTCTGAGTCGCTCTTTATCCAGAACACATCCCATTGTATAGACCAACTCTGGCTTGCTCTTCATCCAGAACACCACTCATTGTATAGGCCAACTCTGAGTCGCTCTATATCCAGAACACATCCCAATGTACAGGCCAACTCCGCCTCGCTGTTCATCCAGAACACACCCCAGTGTACAGGCAAACTCCGTGTCGTTCTTCATCCAGAACACATCCCAGAGTACAGGACAACTCTGAGTTGCTCTTCATGCAGAACACATCCTAATGCACAAGCCAACTCCGACTCGCTGTTCATCCAGAACACATCCCAGAGTACAGGCAAAAACTCCGTGTCGGTCTTCATCCAGAACACATCCCAGAGTACAGGCCAACTCTGAGTTGCTTTTCATCCAGAACACATCCTAATGTACAGGCCAACTCTGAGTCGCTCTTTATCCAGAACACATCCCAGAGTACAGGCAAACTCTGAGTTGTTCTTTATCCAGAACACATCCCAGTGTATAGGCCAACTCTGGGTCGCTTTTTATCCAGAACACATCCTAATGTACAAGCCAACTCCGCCTCGCTGTCTATCCAGAACACATCCCAGAGTACAGGCCAACTCTGAGTTGCTCTTCATCCAGAACACATCCCAGAGCACAGGCCAACTCTGATTTGCTCTTTATCCAGAACACATCCCAGTGTATAGGCCAACTCTGGGTTGCTCTTCATCCAGAACACATCCCACTGTATAGGCCAACTCTGAGTCGCTCTTTATCCAGAACACATCCCAGAGTACAGGCCAATTTCACGTTGCTCTTCATCCGGAACACATCCCAGTGTACAGGCCAACTCCGTGTCGTTCTTCATGCAGAACACATCCCAGTGTACAGGCCAACTCTGAGTCGCTCTTTATCTAGAACACATCCCAGAGTAGAGGCCAATTTCACGTTGCTCTCCATCCAGAACACATCCCAGTGTACAGGCCAACTCCGTGTCCTTCTTCATCCAGAACACATCCCAGAGTACATGCCAACTCTGAGATGCTCTTCATCCAGAACACACCCTAGAGTACAGGCCAACTCTGAGATGCTCTATATCCAGAACACATCCCAGTTTATAAGCCAACTCTGGGATGCTCTTCATCCAGAACACATCCCAGTGTACAGGAAAACTCTGGGTCGCTCTTTATCCAGAACACATCCTAATGTACAAGCCAACTCCGCCTCGCTGTTCATCCAAAACACATCCCAGAATACAGGCCAACTCCATATCGTTCTTCATCCAGAACACATGCCAGTGTACAGGCCAATTTCTCGTTGCTTTTCATCCAGAACACATCACCTTGTACAGGCCAACTCTGGGTCGCTCTTTATCCAGAACACATCCCAGTGTACAGGCCAACACTGAGTCACACTTTATCTAGAACACATCCCAGAGTACAGGCTAATTTCACGTTGCTTTCATGCAGAACACATCCCAGTGTACCGGCCAACTCTGAGTCGCTCTTTATCCAGAACACATCCCAGTGTATAGAGCCAACTCTGGGTTGCTCTTCATCCAGAACACATCCCACTGTATAGGCCAACTCTGAGTCGCTCTTTATCCAGAACACATCCCAGGGTACAGGCCAATTTCACGTTGCTTTTCATCCAGAACACATCCCAGTGTACAGGCCAACTCTGAGTCGCTCTTTATCCAGAACACATCCCATTGTATAGACCAACTCTGGCTTGCTCTTCATCCAGAACACATCCCATTGTATAGGCCAACTCTGAGTCGCTCTATATCCAGAACACATCCCAATGTACAGGCCAACTCCGCCTCGCTCCAACTCTGAGTTGCTCTTCATCCAGAACACATCCCAGAGTACAGGCCAACTCTGAGTTGCTCTTTATCCAGAACACATCCCAGTGTATAGGCCAACTCTGGGTTGCTCTTCATCCAGAACACATCCCACTGTATAGGCCAACTCTGAGTCGCTCTTTATCCAGAACACATCCCAGAGTACAGGCCAATTTCACGTTGCTCTTCATCCGGAACACATCCCAGTGTACAGGCCAACTCCGTGTCGTTCTTCATGCAGAACACATCCCAGTGTACAGGCCAACTCTGAGTCGCTCTTTATCTAGAACACATCCCAGAGTACAGGCCAATTTCACGTTGCTCTCCATCCAGAACACATCCCAGTGTACAGGCCAACTCCGTGTCCTTCTTCATCCAGAACACATCCCAGAGTACATGCCAACTCTGAGATGCTCTTCATCCAGAACACACCCTAGAGTACAGGCCAACTCTGAGATGCTCTATATCCAGAACACATCCCAGTGTATAAGCCAACTCTGGGATGCTCTTCATCCAGAACACATCCCACTGTATAGGCCAACTCTGAGTTGCTCTTTATCCAGAACACCTCCCAGAGTACAGGCCAACTCTGAGTTGCTCTTTATCCAGAACACATCCCAGTGCATAGGCCAACTCATGGTTGCTCTTCATCCAGAACACATCGTAGTGTACAAGCCAACTCAATGTTGCTTTTCATCCAGAACACATCCCATTGTATAGGCCAACTCTGAGACTCTCTTTATCCAGAACACATCCCAGTGTACAGGAAAAATTCTGGGTCGCTCTTTATCCAGAACACATCCTAATGTACAAGCCAACTCCGCCTCGCTGTTCATCCAAAACACATCCCAGAGTACAGGCCAACTCCATGTCGTTCTTCATCCAGAACACATCCCAGTGTACAGGCCAATTTCTAGTTGCTTTACATCCAGAACACATCACCTATACAGGCCAACTCTGGGTCGCTCTTTATCCAGAACACATCCCAGTGCATAGGCCAACTCTGAGTCGCTCTTTATCCAGAACACATCCCAGTGTATAGGGCAACTCTGGGTTGCTCTTCATCCAGAACACATCCCACTGTATAAGCCAACTCTGAGTCGCTCTTTATCCAGAACACATCCCAGAGTACAGGCCAATTTCACGTTGCTCTCCATCCAGAACACATCCCAGTGTACAGGCCAACTCCGTGTCGTTCTTCATCCAGAACACATCCCAGAGTACAGGCCAACTCTGAAATGCCCTTCATCCAGAACACACCCTAGAGTACAGGCCAACTCTGAGATGCTCTATATCCAGAACACATCCCAGTGTATAAGCCAACTCTGGGATGCTCTTCATCCAGAACACATCCCACTGTATAGGCCAACTCTGAGTTGCTCTTTATCCAGAACACCTCCCAGTGTACAGGCCAACTTCACGTTGCTTTTCATCCAGAACACATCCTAGTGTACAAGCCAACTCAATGTTGCTTTTCATCCAGAACACATCCCAATGTACAGGCCAACTCTGGGTAGCTCTTTATCCACAACACATCCCAGTATACAGGCCAACTCTTAGTCGCTCTTCATCCAGAACACATCCCAGTGTACAGGCCAACTTCACGTTGCTTTTCATCCAGAAAACATCCCCGTGTACAGGCCAACTCTGAGTCGCTCTTTATCCAGGACACATCCCAGTGTATAGGCCAACTCTGGGTTTCTCTTCATCCAGAACACATCCCACTGTATAGGCCAACTCTGGGTTGCTCTTCATCCAGAACACATCCTAGTGTACAAGCCAACTCAATGTTGCTTTTCATCCAGAACACATCCCATTGTATAGGCCAACTCTGAGTCTCTCTTTATCCAGAACAAATCCAAGTGTACAGGCCAACTCTGGGTCGCTCTTTATCCAGAACACATCCTAATGTACAAGCCAACTCCGCCTCGCTACTTATCCAGAACACATCCCAGAGTACAGGCCAACTCTGAGTTGCTCTTCATCCAGAACACATCCCAGAGTACAGGCCAACTCTGAGTTGCTCTTTATCCAGAACATATCCCAGTGTATAGGCCAACTCTGGGTTGCTCTTCATCCAGAACACATCCCACTGTATAGGCCAACTCTGACTCGCTCTTTATCCAGAACACATCCCAGAGTACAGGCCAATTTCACGTTGCTCTCCATCCAGAACACATCCCAGTGTACAGGCCAACTCCGTGTCGTTCTTCATGCAGAACACATCCCAGTATACAGGCCAACTCTGAGTCGCTCTTTATCTAGAACACATCCCAGAGTACAGGCCAATTTCACGTTGCTTTCATCCAGAACACATCCCAGTGTACCGGCCAACTCTGAGTCGCTCTTTATCCAGAACACATCCCAGTGTATAGGGCAACTCTGGGTTGCTCTTCATCCAGAACACATCCCACTGTATAGGCCAACTCTGAGTCGCTCTTTATCCAGAACACATCCCAGTGCATAGGCCAACTCTGGGTTGCTCTTCATCCAGAACACATCCTAGTGTACAAGCCAACTCAATGTTGCTTTTCATCCAGAACACATCCCATTGTATAGGCCAACTCTGAGACTCTCTTTATCCAGAACACATCCCAGTGTACAGGAAAACTCTGGGTCACTCTTTATCCAAAACACATCCCAGAGTACAGGGCAACTCCATGTCGTTCTTCATCCAGAACACATCCCAGTGTACAGGCCAATTTCTAGTTGCTTTTCATCCAGAACACATCACCTATACAGGCCAACTCTGGGTCGCTCTTTATCCAGAACACATCCCAGTGTAAAGGCCAACTCTGAGTCGCTCTTTATCTAGAACACATCCCAGAGTACAGGCCAATTTCACGTTGCTTTCATCCACAACACATCCCAGTGTACCGGCCAACTCTGAGTCGCTCTTTATCCAGAACACATCCCAGTGTATAGGGCCAACTCTGGGTTGCTCTTCATCCAGAACACATCCCACTGTATAGGCCAACTCTGAGTAGCTCTTTATCCAGAACACATCCCAGAGTACAGGCCAATTTCACATTGCTTTTCATCCAGAACACATCCCAGTGTACAGGCCAACTCTGAGTCGCTCTTTATCCAGAACACATCCCAATGTACAGGCCAACTCCGCCTCGCTGTTCATCCAGAACACACCCCAGAGTACAGGCAAACTCCGTGTCGTTCTTCATCCAGAACACATCCCAGAGTACAGGCCAACTCTGAGTTGCTCTTCATCCAGAACACATCCTAATGTACAAGCCAACTCCGCCTCGCTGTTCATCCAGAACACATCCCAGAGTACAGGCAAACTCCGTGTCGTTCTTCTTCCAGAACACATCCCATTGTATAGGCCAACTCTGAGTCTCTCTTTATCCAGAACACATCCCAATGTAAAGGCCAACTCTGGGTCGCTCTTTATCCACAACACATCCCAGTATACAGGCCAACTCTGAGTTGCTGTTCATCCAGAACACATCCCAGAGTACAGGCCAACTCTGAGTCGCTCTTTATCCAGAACACATCCAAGAGTACAGGCCAACTCTGAGTTGTTCTTTATCCAGAACACATCCTATTGTACAAGCCAACTCAATGTTGCTTTTCATCCAGAACACATCCCATTGTATAGGCCAACTCTGAGTATCTCTTTATCCAGAACAAATCCAAGTGTACAGGCCAACTCTGGGTCGCTCTTTATCCAGAACACATCCTAATGTACAAGCCAGCTCCGCCTCGCTGTTTATCCAGAACACATCCCAGTGTACAGGCCAACTCTGTGTTGCTCTTTATCCAGAACATATCCCAGTGTATATGCCAACTCTGGGTTGCTCTTCATCCAGAACACATCCCATTGTATAGGCCAACTCTGAGTCTCTCTTTATCCAGAACACATCCCAATGTACAGGCCAACTCTGGGTAGCTCTTTATCCACAACACATCCCAGTATACAGGCCAACTCTTAGTCGCTCTTCATCCAGAACACATCCCAGTGTACAGGCCAACTTCACGTTGCTTTTCATCCAGAAAACATCCCCGTGTACAGGCCAGCTCTGAGTCGCTCTTTATCCAGGACACATCCCAGTGTATAGGCCAACTCTGGGTTTCTCTTCATCCAGAACACATCCCACTGTATAGGCCAACTCTGGGTTTCTCTTCATCCAGAACACATCCCACTGTATAGGCCAACTCTGGGTTGCTCTTCATCCAGAACACATCCTAGTGTACAAGCCAACTCAATGTTGCTTTTCATCCAGAACACATCCCATTGTATAGGCCAACTCTGATTCTCTCTTTATCCAGAACAAATCCAAGTGTACAGGCCAACTCTGGGTCGCTCTTTATCCAGAACACATCCTAATGTACAAGCCAACTCCGCCTCGCTATTTATCCAGAACATATCCCAGAGTACAGGCCAACTCTGAGTTGCTCTTCATCCAGAACACATCCCAGAGTACAGGCCAACTCTGAGTTGCTCTTTATCCAGAACATATCCCAGTGTATAGGCCAACTCTGGGTTGCTCTTCATCCAGAACACATCCCACTGTATAGGCCAACTCTGAGTCGCTCTTTATCCAGAACACATCCCAGGGTACAGGCCAATTTCACGTTGCTTTTCATCCAGAACACATCCCAGTGTACAGGCCAACTCTGAGTCGCTCTTTATCCAGAACACATCCCATTGTATAGACCAACTCTGGCTTGCTCTTCATCCAGAACACATCCCATTGTATAGGCCAACTCTGAGTCGCTCTATATCCAGAACACATCCCAATGTACAGGCCAACTCCGCCTCGCTCCAACTCTGAGTTGCTCTTCATCCAGAACACATCCCAGAGTACAGGCCAACTCTGAGTTGCTCTTTATCCAGAACACATCCCAGTGTATAGGCCAACTCTGGGTTGCTCTTCATCCAGAACACATCCCACTGTATAGGCCAACTCTGAGTCGCTCTTTATCCAGAACACATCCCAGAGTACAGGCCAATTTCACGTTGCTCTTCATCCGGAACACATCCCAGTGTACAGGCCAACTCCGTGTCGTTCTTCATGCAGAACACATCCCAGTGTACAGGCCAACTCTGAGTCGCTCTTTATCTAGAACACATCCCAGAGTACAGGCCAATTTCACGTTGCTCTCCATCCAGAACACATCCCAGTGTACAGGCCAACTCCGTGTCCTTCTTCATCCAGAACACATCCCAGAGTACATGCCAACTCTGAGATGCTCTTCATCCAGAACACACCCTAGAGTACAGGCCAACTCTGAGATGCTCTATATCCAGAACACATCCCAGTGTATAAGCCAACTCTGGGATGCTCTTCATCCAGAACACATCCCACTGTATAGGCCAACTCTGAGTTGCTCTTTATCCAGAACACCTCCCAGAGTACAGGCCAACTCTGAGTTGCTCTTTATCCAGAACACATCCCAGTGCATAGGCCAACTCATGGTTGCTCTTCATCCAGAACACATCGTAGTGTACAAGCCAACTCAATGTTGCTTTTCATCCAGAACACATCCCATTGTATAGGCCAACTCTGAGACTCTCTTTATCCAGAACACATCCCAGTGTACAGGAAAAATTCTGGGTCGCTCTTTATCCAGAACACATCCTAATGTACAAGCCAACTCCGCCTCGCTGTTCATCCAAAACACATCCCAGAGTACAGGCCAACTCCATGTCGTTCTTCATCCAGAACACATCCCAGTGTACAGGCCAATTTCTAGTTGCTTTACATCCAGAACACATCACCTATACAGGCCAACTCTGGGTCGCTCTTTATCCAGAACACATCCCAGTGCATAGGCCAACTCTGAGTCGCTCTTTATCCAGAACACATCCCAGTGTATAGGGCAACTCTGGGTTGCTCTTCATCCAGAACACATCCCACTGTATAAGCCAACTCTGAGTCGCTCTTTATCCAGAACACATCCCAGAGTACAGGCCAATTTCACGTTGCTCTCCATCCAGAACACATCCCAGTGTACAGGCCAACTCCGTGTCGTTCTTCATCCAGAACACATCCCAGAGTACAGGCCAACTCTGAAATGCCCTTCATCCAGAACACACCCTAGAGTACAGGCCAACTCTGAGATGCTCTATATCCAGAACACATCCCAGTGTATAAGCCAACTCTGGGATGCTCTTCATCCAGAACACATCCCACTGTATAGGCCAACTCTGAGTTGCTCTTTATCCAGAACACCTCCCAGTGTACAGGCCAACTTCACGTTGCTTTTCATCCAGAACACATCCTAGTGTACAAGCCAACTCAATGTTGCTTTTCATCCAGAACACATCCCAATGTACAGGCCAACTCTGGGTAGCTCTTTATCCACAACACATCCCAGTATACAGGCCAACTCTTAGTCGCTCTTCATCCAGAACACATCCCAGTGTACAGGCCAACTTCACGTTGCTTTTCATCCAGAAAACATCCCCGTGTACAGGCCAACTCTGAGTCGCTCTTTATCCAGGACACATCCCAGTGTATAGGCCAACTCTGGGTTTCTCTTCATCCAGAACACATCCCACTGTATAGGCCAACTCTGGGTTGCTCTTCATCCAGAACACATCCTAGTGTACAAGCCAACTCAATGTTGCTTTTCATCCAGAACACATCCCATTGTATAGGCCAACTCTGAGTCTCTCTTTATCCAGAACAAATCCAAGTGTACAGGCCAACTCTGGGTCGCTCTTTATCCAGAACACATCCTAATGTACAAGCCAACTCCGCCTCGCTACTTATCCAGAACACATCCCAGAGTACAGGCCAACTCTGAGTTGCTCTTCATCCAGAACACATCCCAGAGTACAGGCCAACTCTGAGTTGCTCTTTATCCAGAACATATCCCAGTGTATAGGCCAACTCTGGGTTGCTCTTCATCCAGAACACATCCCACTGTATAGGCCAACTCTGACTCGCTCTTTATCCAGAACACATCCCAGAGTACAGGCCAATTTCACGTTGCTCTCCATCCAGAACACATCCCAGTGTACAGGCCAACTCCGTGTCGTTCTTCATGCAGAACACATCCCAGTATACAGGCCAACTCTGAGTCGCTCTTTATCTAGAACACATCCCAGAGTACAGGCCAATTTCACGTTGCTTTCATCCAGAACACATCCCAGTGTACCGGCCAACTCTGAGTCGCTCTTTATCCAGAACACATCCCAGTGTATAGGGCAACTCTGGGTTGCTCTTCATCCAGAACACATCCCACTGTATAGGCCAACTCTGAGTCGCTCTTTATCCAGAACACATCCCAGTGCATAGGCCAACTCTGGGTTGCTCTTCATCCAGAACACATCCTAGTGTACAAGCCAACTCAATGTTGCTTTTCATCCAGAACACATCCCATTGTATAGGCCAACTCTGAGACTCTCTTTATCCAGAACACATCCCAGTGTACAGGAAAACTCTGGGTCACTCTTTATCCAAAACACATCCCAGAGTACAGGGCAACTCCATGTCGTTCTTCATCCAGAACACATCCCAGTGTACAGGCCAATTTCTAGTTGCTTTTCATCCAGAACACATCACCTATACAGGCCAACTCTGGGTCGCTCTTTATCCAGAACACATCCCAGTGTAAAGGCCAACTCTGAGTCGCTCTTTATCTAGAACACATCCCAGAGTACAGGCCAATTTCACGTTGCTTTCATCCACAACACATCCCAGTGTACCGGCCAACTCTGAGTCGCTCTTTATCCAGAACACATCCCAGTGTATAGGGCCAACTCTGGGTTGCTCTTCATCCAGAACACATCCCACTGTATAGGCCAACTCTGAGTAGCTCTTTATCCAGAACACATCCCAGAGTACAGGCCAATTTCACATTGCTTTTCATCCAGAACACATCCCAGTGTACAGGCCAACTCTGAGTCGCTCTTTATCCAGAACACATCCCAATGTACAGGCCAACTCCGCCTCGCTGTTCATCCAGAATACACCCCAGAGTACAGGCAAACTCCGTGTCGTTCTTCATCCAGAACACATCCCAGAGTACAGGCCAACTCTGAGTTGCTCTTCATCCAGAACACATCCTAATGTACAAGCCAACTCCGCCTCGCTGTTCATCCAGAACACATCCCAGAGTACAGGCAAACTCCGTGTCGTTCTTCTTCCAGAACACATCCCATTGTATAGGCCAACTCTGAGTCTCTCTTTATCCAGAACACATCCCAATGTAAAGGCCAACTCTGGGTCGCTCTTTATCCACAACACATCCCAGTATACAGGCCAACTCTGAGTTGCTGTTCATCCAGAACACATCCCAGAGTACAGGCCAACTCTGAGTCGCTCTTTATCCAGAACACATCCAAGAGTACAGGCCAACTCTGAGTTGTTCTTTATCCAGAACACATCCTATTGTACAAGCCAACTCAATGTTGCTTTTCATCCAGAACACATCCCATTGTATAGGCCAACTCTGAGTATCTCTTTATCCAGAACAAATCCAAGTGTACAGGCCAACTCTGGGTCGCTCTTTATCCAGAACACATCCTAATGTACAAGCCAGCTCCGCCTCGCTGTTTATCCAGAACACATCCCAGTGTACAGGCCAACTCTGTGTTGCTCTTTATCCAGAACATATCCCAGTGTATATGCCAACTCTGGGTTGCTCTTCATCCAGAACACATCCCATTGTATAGGCCAACTCTGAGTCTCTCTTTATCCAGAACACATCCCAATGTACAGGCCAACTCTGGGTAGCTCTTTATCCACAACACATCCCAGTATACAGGCCAACTCTTAGTCGCTCTTCATCCAGAACACATCCCAGTGTACAGGCCAACTTCACGTTGCTTTTCATCCAGAAAACATCCCCGTGTACAGGCCAGCTCTGAGTCGCTCTTTATCCAGGACACATCCCAGTGTATAGGCCAACTCTGGGTTTCTCTTCATCCAGAACACATCCCACTGTATAGGCCAACTCTGGGTTTCTCTTCATCCAGAACACATCCCACTGTATAGGCCAACTCTGGGTTGCTCTTCATCCAGAACACATCCTAGTGTACAAGCCAACTCAATGTTGCTTTTCATCCAGAACACATCCCATTGTATAGGCCAACTCTGATTCTCTCTTTATCCAGAACAAATCCAAGTGTACAGGCCAACTCTGGGTCGCTCTTTATCCAGAACACATCCTAATGTACAAGCCAACTCCGCCTCGCTATTTATCCAGAACATATCCCAGAGTACAGGCCAACTCTGAGTTGCTCTTCATCCAGAACACATCCCAGAGTACAGGCCAACTCTGAGTTGCTCTTTATCCAGAACATATCCCAGTGTATAGGCCAACTCTGGGCTGCTCTTCATCCAGAACACATCCCACTGTATAGGCCAACTCTGAGTCGCTCTTTATCCAGAACACATCCCAGAGTACAGGCCAATTTCACGTTGCTCTCCATCCAGAACACATCCCAGTGTACAGGCCAACTCCATGTCGTTCTTCATGCAGAACATATCCCAGTATACAGGCAGACTCTGAGTCGCTCTTTATCTAGAACACATCCCAGAGTACAGGCCAATTTCACGTTGCTTTCATCCAGAACACATCCCAGTGTATCGGCCAACTCTGAGTCGCTCTTTATCCAGAACACATCCCAGTGTATAGGGCAACTCTGGGTTGCTCTTCATCCAGAACACATCCCACTGTATAGGCCAACTCTGAGTCGCTCTTTATCCAGAACACATCCCAGAGTACAGGACAATTTCACGTTGCTCTAGATCCAGAACACATCCCAGTGTACAGGCCAACTCCCTGTCGTTCTTCATCCAGAACACATCCCAGAGTACAGGCCAACTCTGAAATGCTCTTCATCCAGAACACACCCTAGAGTACAGGCCAACTCTGAGATGCTCTATATCCAGAACACATCCCAGTGTATAAGCCAACTCTGGGTTGCTCTTCATCCAGAACACATCCCACTGTATAGGCCAACTCTGAGTTGCTCTTTATCCAGAACACCTCCCAGAGTACAGGCCAACTCTGAGTTGCTCTTTATCCAGAACACATCCCAGTGCATAGGCCAACTCTGGGTTGCTCTTCATCCAGAACACATCCTAGTGTACAAGCCAACTCAATGTTGCTTTTCATCCAGAACACATCCCATTGTATAGGCCAACTCTGAGACTCTCTTTATCCAGAACACATCCCAGTGTACAGGAAAACTCTGGGTCACTCTTTATCCAAAACACATCCCAGAGTACAGGGCAACTCCATGTCGTTCTTCATCCAGAACACATCCCAGTGTACAGGCCAATTTCTAGTTGCTTTTCATCCAGAACACATCACCTATACAGGCCAACTCTGGGTCGCTCTTTATCCAGAACACATCCCAGTGTAAAGGCCAACTCTGAGTCGCTCTTTATCTAGAACACATCCCAGAGTACAGGCCAATTTCACGTTGCTTTCATCCACAACACATCCCAGTGTACCGGCCAACTCTGAGTCGCTCTTTATCCAGAACACATCCCAGTGTATAGGGCCAACTCTGGGTTGCTCTTCATCCAGAACACATCCCAATGTAAAGGCCAACTCTGGGTCGCTCTTTATCCACAACACATCCCAGTATACAGGCCAACTCTGAGTTGCTGTTCATCCAGAACACATCCCAGAGTACAGGCCAACTCTGAGTCGCTCTTTATCCAGAACACATCCAAGAGTACAGGCCAACTCTGAGTTGTTCTTTATCCAGAACACATCCTATTGTACAAGCCAACTCAATGTTGCTTTTCATCCAGAACACATCCCATTGTATAGGCCAACTCTGAGTATCTCTTTATCCAGAACAAATCCAAGTGTACAGGCCAACTCTGGGTCGCTCTTTATCCAGAACACATCCTAATGTACAAGCCAGCTCCGCCTCGCTGTTTATCCAGAACACATCCCAGTGTACAGGCCAACTCTGTGTTGCTCTTTATCCAGAACATATCCCAGTGTATATGCCAACTCTGGGTTGCTCTTCATCCAGAACACATCCCATTGTATAGGCCAACTCTGAGTCTCTCTTTATCCAGAACACATCCCAATGTACAGGCCAACTCTGGGTAGCTCTTTATCCACAACACATCCCAGTATACAGGCCAACTCTTAGTCGCTCTTCATCCAGAACACATCCCAGTGTACAGGCCAACTTCACGTTGCTTTTCATCCAGAAAACATCCCCGTGTACAGGCCAGCTCTGAGTCGCTCTTTATCCAGGACACATCCCAGTGTATAGGCCAACTCTGGGTTTCTCTTCATCCAGAACACATCCCACTGTATAGGCCAACTCTGGGTTTCTCTTCATCCAGAACACATCCCACTGTATAGGCCAACTCTGGGTTGCTCTTCATCCAGAACACATCCTAGTGTACAAGCCAACTCAATGTTGCTTTTCATCCAGAACACATCCCATTGTATAGGCCAACTCTGATTCTCTCTTTATCCAGAACAAATCCAAGTGTACAGGCCAACTCTGGGTCGCTCTTTATCCAGAACACATCCTAATGTACAAGCCAACTCCGCCTCGCTATTTATCCAGAACATATCCCAGAGTACAGGCCAACTCTGAGTTGCTCTTCATCCAGAACACATCCCAGAGTACAGGCCAACTCTGAGTTGCTCTTTATCCAGAACATATCCCAGTGTATAGGCCAACTCTGGGCTGCTCTTCATCCAGAACACATCCCACTGTATAGGCCAACTCTGAGTCGCTCTTTATCCAGAACACATCCCAGAGTACAGGCCAATTTCACGTTGCTCTCCATCCAGAACACATCCCAGTGTACAGGCCAACTCCATGTCGTTCTTCATGCAGAACACATCCCAGTATACAGGCAGACTCTGAGTCGCTCTTTATCTAGAACACATCCCAGAGTACAGGCCAATTTCACGTTGCTTTCATCCAGAACACATCCCAGTGTATCGGCCAACTCTGAGTCGCTCTTTATCCAGAACACATCCCAGTGTATAGGGCAACTCTGGGTTGCTCTTCATCCAGAACACATCCCACTGTATAGGCCAACTCTGAGTCGCTCTTTATCCAGAACACATCCCAGAGTACAGGACAATTTCACGTTGCTCTAGATCCAGAACACATCCCAGTGTACAGGCCAACTCCCTGTCGTTCTTCATCCAGAACACATCCCAGAGTACAGGCCAACTCTGAAATGCTCTTCATCCAGAACACACCCTAGAGTACAGGCCAACTCTGAGATGCTCTATATCCAGAACACATCCCAGTGTATAAGCCAACTCTGGGTTGCTCTTCATCCAGAACACATCCCACTGTATAGGCCAACTCTGAGTTGCTCTTTATCCAGAACACCTCCCAGAGTACAGGCCAACTCTGAGTTGCTCTTTATCCAGAACACATCCCAGTGCATAGGCCAACTCTGGGTTGCTCTTCATCCAGAACACATCCTAGTGTACAAGCCAACTCAATGTTGCTTTTCATCCAGAACACATCCCATTGTATAGGCCAACTCTGAGACTCTCTTTATCCAGAACACATCCCAGTGTACAGGAAAACTCTGGGTCACTCTTTATCCAAAACACATCCCAGAGTACAGGGCAACTCCATGTCGTTCTTCATCCAGAACACATCCCAGTGTACAGGCCAATTTCTAGTTGCTTTTCATCCAGAACACATCACCTATACAGGCCAACTCTGGGTCGCTCTTTATCCAGAACACATCCCAGTGTAAAGGCCAACTCTGAGTCGCTCTTTATCTAGAACACATCCCAGAGTACAGGCCAATTTCACGTTGCTTTCATCCACAACACATCCCAGTGTACCGGCCAACTCTGAGTCGCTCTTTATCCAGAACACATCCCAGTGTATAGGGCCAACTCTGGGTTGCTCTTCATCCAGAACACATCCCACTGTATAGGCCAACTCTGAGTAGCTCTTTATCCAGAACACATCCCAGAGTACAGGCCAATTTCACATTGCTTTTCATCCAGAACACATCCCAGTGTACAGGCCAACTCTGAGTCGCTCTTTATCCAGAACACATCCCAATGTACAGGCCAACTCCGCCTCGCTGTTCATCCAGAACACACCCCAGAGTACAGGCAAACTCTGAGTTGCTCTTTATCCAGAACACCTCCCAGAGTACAGGCCAACTCTGAGTTGCTCTTTATCCAGAACACATCCCAGTGCATAGGCCAACTCATGGTTGCTCTTCATCCAGAACACATCGTAGTGTACAAGCCAACTCAATGTTGCTTTTCATCCAGAACACATCCCATTGTATAGGCCAACTCTGAGACTCTCTTTATCCAGAACACATCCCAGTGTACAGGAAAAATTCTGGGTCGCTCTTTATCCAGAACACATCCTAATGTACAAGCCAACTCCGCCTCGCTGTTCATCCAAAACACATCCCAGAGTACAGGCCAACTCCATGTCGTTCTTCATCCAGAACACATCCCAGTGTACAGGCCAATTTCTAGTTGCTTTACATCCAGAACACATCACCTATACAGGCCAACTCTGGGTCGCTCTTTATCCAGAACACATCCCAGTGCATAGGCCAACTCTGAGTCGCTCTTTATCCAGAACACATCCCAGTGTATAGGGCAACTCTGGGTTGCTCTTCATCCAGAACACATCCCACTGTATAAGCCAACTCTGAGTCGCTCTTTATCCAGAACACATCCCAGAGTACAGGCCAATTTCACGTTGCTCTCCATCCAGAACACATCCCAGTGTACAGGCCAACTCCGTGTCGTTCTTCATCCAGAACACATCCCAGAGTACAGGCCAACTCTGAAATGCCCTTCATCCAGAACACACCCTAGAGTACAGGCCAACTCTGAGATGCTCTATATCCAGAACACATCCCAGTGTATAAGCCAACTCTGGGATGCTCTTCATCCAGAACACATCCCACTGTATAGGCCAACTCTGAGTTGCTCTTTATCCAGAACACCTCCCAGTGTACAGGCCAACTTCACGTTGCTTTTCATCCAGAACACATCCTAGTGTACAAGCCAACTCAATGTTGCTTTTCATCCAGAACACATCCCAATGTACAGGCCAACTCTGGGTAGCTCTTTATCCACAACACATCCCAGTATACAGGCCAACTCTTAGTCGCTCTTCATCCAGAACACATCCCAGTGTACAGGCCAACTTCACGTTGCTTTTCATCCAGAAAACATCCCCGTGTACAGGCCAACTCTGAGTCGCTCTTTATCCAGGACACATCCCAGTGTATAGGCCAACTCTGGGTTTCTCTTCATCCAGAACACATCCCACTGTATAGGCCAACTCTGGGTTGCTCTTCATCCAGAACACATCCTAGTGTACAAGCCAACTCAATGTTGCTTTTCATCCAGAACACATCCCATTGTATAGGCCAACTCTGAGTCTCTCTTTATCCAGAACAAATCCAAGTGTACAGGCCAACTCTGGGTCGCTCTTTATCCAGAACACATCCTAATGTACAAGCCAACTCCGCCTCGCTACTTATCCAGAACACATCCCAGAGTACAGGCCAACTCTGAGTTGCTCTTCATCCAGAACACATCCCAGAGTACAGGCCAACTCTGAGTTGCTCTTTATCCAGAACATATCCCAGTGTATAGGCCAACTCTGGGTTGCTCTTCATCCAGAACACATCCCACTGTATAGGCCAACTCTGACTCGCTCTTTATCCAGAACACATCCCAGAGTACAGGCCAATTTCACGTTGCTCTCCATCCAGAACACATCCCAGTGTACAGGCCAACTCCGTGTCGTTCTTCATGCAGAACACATCCCAGTATACAGGCCAACTCTGAGTCGCTCTTTATCTAGAACACATCCCAGAGTACAGGCCAATTTCACGTTGCTTTCATCCAGAACACATCCCAGTGTACCGGCCAACTCTGAGTCGCTCTTTATCCAGAACACATCCCAGTGTATAGGGCAACTCTGGGTTGCTCTTCATCCAGAACACATCCCACTGTATAGGCCAACTCTGAGTCGCTCTTTATCCAGAACACATCCCAGTGCATAGGCCAACTCTGGGTTGCTCTTCATCCAGAACACATCCTAGTGTACAAGCCAACTCAATGTTGCTTTTCATCCAGAACACATCCCATTGTATAGGCCAACTCTGAGACTCTCTTTATCCAGAACACATCCCAGTGTACAGGAAAACTCTGGGTCACTCTTTATCCAAAACACATCCCAGAGTACAGGGCAACTCCATGTCGTTCTTCATCCAGAACACATCCCAGTGTACAGGCCAATTTCTAGTTGCTTTTCATCCAGAACACATCACCTATACAGGCCAACTCTGGGTCGCTCTTTATCCAGAACACATCCCAGTGTAAAGGCCAACTCTGAGTCGCTCTTTATCTAGAACACATCCCAGAGTACAGGCCAATTTCACGTTGCTTTCATCCACAACACATCCCAGTGTACCGGCCAACTCTGAGTCGCTCTTTATCCAGAACACATCCCAGTGTATAGGGCCAACTCTGGGTTGCTCTTCATCCAGAACACATCCCACTGTATAGGCCAACTCTGAGTAGCTCTTTATCCAGAACACATCCCAGAGTACAGGCCAATTTCACATTGCTTTTCATCCAGAACACATCCCAGTGTACAGGCCAACTCTGAGTCGCTCTTTATCCAGAACACATCCCAATGTACAGGCCAACTCCGCCTCGCTGTTCATCCAGAACACACCCCAGAGTACAGGCAAACTCCGTGTCGTTCTTCATCCAGAACACATCCCAGAGTACAGGCCAACTCTGAGTTGCTCTTCATCCAGAACACATCCTAATGTACAAGCCAACTCCGCCTCGCTGTTCATCCAGAACACATCCCAGAGTACAGGCAAACTCCGTGTCGTTCTTCTTCCAGAACACATCCCATTGTATAGGCCAACTCTGAGTCTCTCTTTATCCAGAACACATCCCAATGTAAAGGCCAACTCTGGGTCGCTCTTTATCCACAACACATCCCAGTATACAGGCCAACTCTGAGTTGCTGTTCATCCAGAACACATCCCAGAGTACAGGCCAACTCTGAGTCGCTCTTTATCCAGAACACATCCAAGAGTACAGGCCAACTCTGAGTTGTTCTTTATCCAGAACACATCCTATTGTACAAGCCAACTCAATGTTGCTTTTCATCCAGAACACATCCCATTGTATAGGCCAACTCTGAGTATCTCTTTATCCAGAACAAATCCAAGTGTACAGGCCAACTCTGGGTCGCTCTTTATCCAGAACACATCCTAATGTACAAGCCAGCTCCGCCTCGCTGTTTATCCAGAACACATCCCAGTGTACAGGCCAACTCTGTGTTGCTCTTTATCCAGAACATATCCCAGTGTATATGCCAACTCTGGGTTGCTCTTCATCCAGAACACATCCCATTGTATAGGCCAACTCTGAGTCTCTCTTTATCCAGAACACATCCCAATGTACAGGCCAACTCTGGGTAGCTCTTTATCCACAACACATCCCAGTATACAGGCCAACTCTTAGTCGCTCTTCATCCAGAACACATCCCAGTGTACAGGCCAACTTCACGTTGCTTTTCATCCAGAAAACATCCCCGTGTACAGGCCAGCTCTGAGTCGCTCTTTATCCAGGACACATCCCAGTGTATAGGCCAACTCTGGGTTTCTCTTCATCCAGAACACATCCCACTGTATAGGCCAACTCTGGGTTTCTCTTCATCCAGAACACATCCCACTGTATAGGCCAACTCTGGGTTGCTCTTCATCCAGAACACATCCTAGTGTACAAGCCAACTCAATGTTGCTTTTCATCCAGAACACATCCCATTGTATAGGCCAACTCTGATTCTCTCTTTATCCAGAACAAATCCAAGTGTACAGGCCAACTCTGGGTCGCTCTTTATCCAGAACACATCCTAATGTACAAGCCAACTCCGCCTCGCTATTTATCCAGAACATATCCCAGAGTACAGGCCAACTCTGAGTTGCTCTTCATCCAGAACACATCCCAGAGTACAGGCCAACTCTGAGTTGCTCTTTATCCAGAACATATCCCAGTGTATAGGCCAACTCTGGGTTGCTCTTCATCCAGAACACATCCCACTGTATAGGCCAACTCTGAGTCGCTCTTTATCCAGAACACATCCCAGGGTACAGGCCAATTTCACGTTGCTTTTCATCCAGAACACATCCCAGTGTACAGGCCAACTCTGAGTCGCTCTTTATCCAGAACACATCCCATTGTATAGACCAACTCTGGCTTGCTCTTCATCCAGAACACATCCCATTGTATAGGCCAACTCTGAGTCGCTCTATATCCAGAACACATCCCAATGTACAGGCCAACTCCGCCTCGCTCCAACTCTGAGTTGCTCTTCATCCAGAACACATCCCAGAGTACAGGCCAACTCTGAGTTGCTCTTTATCCAGAACACATCCCAGTGTATAGGCCAACTCTGGGTTGCTCTTCATCCAGAACACATCCCACTGTATAGGCCAACTCTGAGTCGCTCTTTATCCAGAACACATCCCAGAGTACAGGCCAATTTCACGTTGCTCTTCATCCGGAACACATCCCAGTGTACAGGCCAACTCCGTGTCGTTCTTCATGCAGAACACATCCCAGTGTACAGGCCAACTCTGAGTCGCTCTTTATCTAGAACACATCCCAGAGTACAGGCCAATTTCACGTTGCTCTCCATCCAGAACACATCCCAGTGTACAGGCCAACTCCGTGTCCTTCTTCATCCAGAACACATCCCAGAGTACATGCCAACTCTGAGATGCTCTTCATCCAGAACACACCCTAGAGTACAGGCCAACTCTGAGATGCTCTATATCCAGAACACATCCCAGTGTATAAGCCAACTCTGGGATGCTCTTCATCCAGAACACATCCCACTGTATAGGCCAACTCTGAGTTGCTCTTTATCCAGAACACCTCCCAGAGTACAGGCCAACTCTGAGTTGCTCTTTATCCAGAACACATCCCAGTGCATAGGCCAACTCATGGTTGCTCTTCATCCAGAACACATCGTAGTGTACAAGCCAACTCAATGTTGCTTTTCATCCAGAACACATCCCATTGTATAGGCCAACTCTGAGACTCTCTTTATCCAGAACACATCCCAGTGTACAGGAAAAATTCTGGGTCGCTCTTTATCCAGAACACATCCTAATGTACAAGCCAACTCCGCCTCGCTGTTCATCCAAAACACATCCCAGAGTACAGGCCAACTCCATGTCGTTCTTCATCCAGAACACATCCCAGTGTACAGGCCAATTTCTAGTTGCTTTACATCCAGAACACATCACCTATACAGGCCAACTCTGGGTCGCTCTTTATCCAGAACACATCCCAGTGCATAGGCCAACTCTGAGTCGCTCTTTATCCAGAACACATCCCAGTGTATAGGGCAACTCTGGGTTGCTCTTCATCCAGAACACATCCCACTGTATAAGCCAACTCTGAGTCGCTCTTTATCCAGAACACATCCCAGAGTACAGGCCAATTTCACGTTGCTCTCCATCCAGAACACATCCCAGTGTACAGGCCAACTCCGTGTCGTTCTTCATCCAGAACACATCCCAGAGTACAGGCCAACTCTGAAATGCCCTTCATCCAGAACACACCCTAGAGTACAGGCCAACTCTGAGATGCTCTATATCCAGAACACATCCCAGTGTATAAGCCAACTCTGGGATGCTCTTCATCCAGAACACATCCCACTGTATAGGCCAACTCTGAGTTGCTCTTTATCCAGAACACCTCCCAGTGTACAGGCCAACTTCACGTTGCTTTTCATCCAGAACACATCCTAGTGTACAAGCCAACTCAATGTTGCTTTTCATCCAGAACACATCCCAATGTACAGGCCAACTCTGGGTAGCTCTTTATCCACAACACATCCCAGTATACAGGCCAACTCTTAGTCGCTCTTCATCCAGAACACATCCCAGTGTACAGGCCAACTTCACGTTGCTTTTCATCCAGAAAACATCCCCGTGTACAGGCCAACTCTGAGTCGCTCTTTATCCAGGACACATCCCAGTGTATAGGCCAACTCTGGGTTTCTCTTCATCCAGAACACATCCCACTGTATAGGCCAACTCTGGGTTGCTCTTCATCCAGAACACATCCTAGTGTACAAGCCAACTCAATGTTGCTTTTCATCCAGAACACATCCCATTGTATAGGCCAACTCTGAGTCTCTCTTTATCCAGAACAAATCCAAGTGTACAGGCCAACTCTGGGTCGCTCTTTATCCAGAACACATCCTAATGTACAAGCCAACTCCGCCTCGCTACTTATCCAGAACACATCCCAGAGTACAGGCCAACTCTGAGTTGCTCTTCATCCAGAACACATCCCAGAGTACAGGCCAACTCTGAGTTGCTCTTTATCCAGAACATATCCCAGTGTATAGGCCAACTCTGGGTTGCTCTTCATCCAGAACACATCCCACTGTATAGGCCAACTCTGACTCGCTCTTTATCCAGAACACATCCCAGAGTACAGGCCAATTTCACGTTGCTCTCCATCCAGAACACATCCCAGTGTACAGGCCAACTCCGTGTCGTTCTTCATGCAGAACACATCCCAGTATACAGGCCAACTCTGAGTCGCTCTTTATCTAGAACACATCCCAGAGTACAGGCCAATTTCACGTTGCTTTCATCCAGAACACATCCCAGTGTACCGGCCAACTCTGAGTCGCTCTTTATCCAGAACACATCCCAGTGTATAGGGCAACTCTGGGTTGCTCTTCATCCAGAACACATCCCACTGTATAGGCCAACTCTGAGTCGCTCTTTATCCAGAACACATCCCAGTGCATAGGCCAACTCTGGGTTGCTCTTCATCCAGAACACATCCTAGTGTACAAGCCAACTCAATGTTGCTTTTCATCCAGAACACATCCCATTGTATAGGCCAACTCTGAGACTCTCTTTATCCAGAACACATCCCAGTGTACAGGAAAACTCTGGGTCACTCTTTATCCAAAACACATCCCAGAGTACAGGGCAACTCCATGTCGTTCTTCATCCAGAACACATCCCAGTGTACAGGCCAATTTCTAGTTGCTTTTCATCCAGAACACATCACCTATACAGGCCAACTCTGGGTCGCTCTTTATCCAGAACACATCCCAGTGTAAAGGCCAACTCTGAGTCGCTCTTTATCTAGAACACATCCCAGAGTACAGGCCAATTTCACGTTGCTTTCATCCACAACACATCCCAGTGTACCGGCCAACTCTGAGTCGCTCTTTATCCAGAACACATCCCAGTGTATAGGGCCAACTCTGGGTTGCTCTTCATCCAGAACACATCCCACTGTATAGGCCAACTCTGAGTAGCTCTTTATCCAGAACACATCCCAGAGTACAGGCCAATTTCACATTGCTTTTCATCCAGAACACATCCCAGTGTACAGGCCAACTCTGAGTCGCTCTTTATCCAGAACACATCCCAATGTACAGGCCAACTCCGCCTCGCTGTTCATCCAGAATACACCCCAGAGTACAGGCAAACTCCGTGTCGTTCTTCATCCAGAACACATCCCAGAGTACAGGCCAACTCTGAGTTGCTCTTCATCCAGAACACATCCTAATGTACAAGCCAACTCCGCCTCGCTGTTCATCCAGAACACATCCCAGAGTACAGGCAAACTCCGTGTCGTTCTTCTTCCAGAACACATCCCATTGTATAGGCCAACTCTGAGTCTCTCTTTATCCAGAACACATCCCAATGTAAAGGCCAACTCTGGGTCGCTCTTTATCCACAACACATCCCAGTATACAGGCCAACTCTGAGTTGCTGTTCATCCAGAACACATCCCAGAGTACAGGCCAACTCTGAGTCGCTCTTTATCCAGAACACATCCAAGAGTACAGGCCAACTCTGAGTTGTTCTTTATCCAGAACACATCCTATTGTACAAGCCAACTCAATGTTGCTTTTCATCCAGAACACATCCCATTGTATAGGCCAACTCTGAGTATCTCTTTATCCAGAACAAATCCAAGTGTACAGGCCAACTCTGGGTCGCTCTTTATCCAGAACACATCCTAATGTACAAGCCAGCTCCGCCTCGCTGTTTATCCAGAACACATCCCAGTGTACAGGCCAACTCTGTGTTGCTCTTTATCCAGAACATATCCCAGTGTATATGCCAACTCTGGGTTGCTCTTCATCCAGAACACATCCCATTGTATAGGCCAACTCTGAGTCTCTCTTTATCCAGAACACATCCCAATGTACAGGCCAACTCTGGGTAGCTCTTTATCCACAACACATCCCAGTATACAGGCCAACTCTTAGTCGCTCTTCATCCAGAACACATCCCAGTGTACAGGCCAACTTCACGTTGCTTTTCATCCAGAAAACATCCCCGTGTACAGGCCAGCTCTGAGTCGCTCTTTATCCAGGACACATCCCAGTGTATAGGCCAACTCTGGGTTTCTCTTCATCCAGAACACATCCCACTGTATAGGCCAACTCTGGGTTTCTCTTCATCCAGAACACATCCCACTGTATAGGCCAACTCTGGGTTGCTCTTCATCCAGAACACATCCTAGTGTACAAGCCAACTCAATGTTGCTTTTCATCCAGAACACATCCCATTGTATAGGCCAACTCTGATTCTCTCTTTATCCAGAACAAATCCAAGTGTACAGGCCAACTCTGGGTCGCTCTTTATCCAGAACACATCCTAATGTACAAGCCAACTCCGCCTCGCTATTTATCCAGAACATATCCCAGAGTACAGGCCAACTCTGAGTTGCTCTTCATCCAGAACACATCCCAGAGTACAGGCCAACTCTGAGTTGCTCTTTATCCAGAACATATCCCAGTGTATAGGCCAACTCTGGGCTGCTCTTCATCCAGAACACATCCCACTGTATAGGCCAACTCTGAGTCGCTCTTTATCCAGAACACATCCCAGAGTACAGGCCAATTTCACGTTGCTCTCCATCCAGAACACATCCCAGTGTACAGGCCAACTCCATGTCGTTCTTCATGCAGAACACATCCCAGTATACAGGCAGACTCTGAGTCGCTCTTTATCTAGAACACATCCCAGAGTACAGGCCAATTTCACGTTGCTTTCATCCAGAACACATCCCAGTGTATCGGCCAACTCTGAGTCGCTCTTTATCCAGAACACATCCCAGTGTATAGGGCAACTCTGGGTTGCTCTTCATCCAGAACACATCCCACTGTATAGGCCAACTCTGAGTCGCTCTTTATCCAGAACACATCCCAGAGTACAGGACAATTTCACGTTGCTCTAGATCCAGAACACATCCCAGTGTACAGGCCAACTCCCTGTCGTTCTTCATCCAGAACACATCCCAGAGTACAGGCCAACTCTGAAATGCTCTTCATCCAGAACACACCCTAGAGTACAGGCCAACTCTGAGATGCTCTATATCCAGAACACATCCCAGTGTATAAGCCAACTCTGGGTTGCTCTTCATCCAGAACACATCCCACTGTATAGGCCAACTCTGAGTTGCTCTTTATCCAGAACACCTCCCAGAGTACAGGCCAACTCTGAGTTGCTCTTTATCCAGAACACATCCCAGTGCATAGGCCAACTCTGGGTTGCTCTTCATCCAGAACACATCCTAGTGTACAAGCCAACTCAATGTTGCTTTTCATCCAGAACACATCCCATTGTATAGGCCAACTCTGAGACTCTCTTTATCCAGAACACATCCCAGTGTACAGGAAAACTCTGGGTCACTCTTTATCCAAAACACATCCCAGAGTACAGGGCAACTCCATGTCGTTCTTCATCCAGAACACATCCCAGTGTACAGGCCAATTTCTAGTTGCTTTTCATCCAGAACACATCACCTATACAGGCCAACTCTGGGTCGCTCTTTATCCAGAACACATCCCAGTGTAAAGGCCAACTCTGAGTCGCTCTTTATCTAGAACACATCCCAGAGTACAGGCCAATTTCACGTTGCTTTCATCCACAACACATCCCAGTGTACCGGCCAACTCTGAGTCGCTCTTTATCCAGAACACATCCCAGTGTATAGGGCCAACTCTGGGTTGCTCTTCATCCAGAACACATCCCACTGTATAGGCCAACTCTGAGTAGCTCTTTATCCAGAACACATCCCAGAGTACAGGCCAATTTCACATTGCTTTTCATCCAGAACACATCCCAGTGTACAGGCCAACTCTGAGTCGCTCTTTATCCAGAACACATCCCAATGTACAGGCCAACTCCGCCTCGCTGTTCATCCAGAACACACCCCAGAGTACAGGCAAACTCCGTGTCGTTCTTCATCCAGAACACATCCCAGAGTACAGGCCAACTCTGAGTTGCTCTTCATCCAGAACACATCCTAATGTACAAGCCAACTCCGCCTCGCTGTTCATCCAGAACACATCCCAGAGTACAGGCAAACTCCGTGTCGTTCTTCTTCCAGAACACATCCCATTGTATAGGCCAACTCTGGGTTGCTCTTCATCCAGAACACATCCTAGTGTACAAGCCAACTCAATGTTGCTTTTCATCCAGAACACATCCCATTGTATAGGCCAACTCTGAGTCTCTCTTTATCCAGAACACATCCCAATGTAAAGGCCAACTCTGGGTCGCTCTTTATCCACAACACATCCCAGTATACAGGCCAACTCTGAGTTGCTGTTCATCCAGAACACATCCCAGAGTACAGGCCAACTCTGAGTCGCTCTTTATCCAGAACACATCCAAGAGTACAGGCCAACTCTGAGTTGTTCTTTATCCAGAACACATCCTATTGTACAAGCCAACTCAATGTTGCTTTTCATCCAGAACACATCCCATTGTATAGGCCAACTCTGAGTATCTCTTTATCCAGAACAAATCCAAGTGTACAGGCCAACTCTGGGTCGCTCTTTATCCAGAACACATCCTAATGTACAAGCCAGCTCCGCCTCGCTGTTTATCCAGAACACATCCCAGTGTACAGGCCAACTCTGTGTTGCTCTTTATCCAGAACATATCCCAGTGTATATGCCAACTCTGGGTTGCTCTTCATCCAGAACACATCCCATTGTATAGGCCAACTCTGAGTCTCTCTTTATCCAGAACACATCCCAATGTACAGGCCAACTCTGGGTCGCTCTTTATCCAGAACACATCCCAGTGTATAGGGCCAACTCTGGGTTGCTTTTCATCCAGAACACATCCCAGTGTATAGGCCAACTCTGAGTCGCTCTTTATCCAGAACACATCCCAGAGTACAGGCCAATTTCACGTTGCTTTTCATCCAGAACACATCCCAGTGTACAGGCCAACTCTGAGTCGCTCTTTATCCAGAACACATCCCAGTGTATAGGCCAACTCTGAGTTGCTCTTTATCCAGAACACATCCCAATGTACAGGCCAACTCTGGGTCGCTCTTTATCCAGAACACATCCTAATGTACAAGCCAACTTCGCCTCACTGTTCATCCAGAACACACCCCAGAGTACAGGCCAATTCAATGATGCTCTTCATCCAGAACACATCCCAGAGTACAGGCCAACTCTGAGTCTCTCTTTATCCAGAACACATCCCAGTGTATAGGCCAACTCTGAGTCGCTCTTTATCCAGAACACATCCCAGAGTACAGAACAATTTCAGGTTGCTCTTCATCCAGAACACATCCCAGTGTACAGGCCAACCTCATGTCGTTCTTCATCCAGAACACATCCCAGAGTACAAGCCAACTCTGAGTTGCTCTTCATCCAGAACACATCCTAGAGTACAGGCCAACTCTGAGTTGCTCTTTATCTAGAACACATCCCAGTGTATAGGCCAACTCTGGGTTGCTCTTCATCCAGAACACATCCCACTGTATAGGCTAACTCTGAGTTGCTCTTTATCCAGAACACATCCCAGAGTACAGGCCAACTCTGAGTTGCTCTTTATCCAGAACACATCCCAGTGCATAGGCCAACTCTGGGTTGCTCTTCATCCAGAACACATCCTAATGTACAAGCCAACTCCATGTTGCTCTTCATCCAGAAAACATCCCATTGTATAGGCCAACTCTGAGTCTCTCTTTATCCAGAACACATCCCAGTGTACAGGCCAACTTTGGGTCGCTCTTTATCCAAAACACATCCTAATGTAAAAGCCAACCCCGCCTCGCTATTCATCCAGAACACATCCTAGTGTAAAGGGCAACTCTGAGTTGCTCTTCATCCAGAACACATCCTAATGTGCAAGCCAACTCCGCCTCGCAGTTCATCCAGAACACATCCCAGAGTACGGGCAAACTCCGTGTCGTTCTTCATCCAGAACACATCCCAGAGTACAGGCCAACTCTGGCTCGCTCTTTGTCCAGAACACATCCTAATGTACAAGCCAACTCCGCCTCGCTGTTCATCCAAAACACATCCCAGTGTACAGGCCAACTCTGGGTTGCTCTTCATCCAGAACACATCCCAGTGTATAGGCCAACTCTGGGTTGCTCTTCATCCAGAACAAATCCCACTGTATAGGCCAACTCTGAGTTACTCTTTATCCAGAACACATCCCAGTGTATAGGCCAACTCTGGGTTGCTCTTCATCCAGAACACATCCTAGTGTACAAGCCAACTCCGCCTCGCTGTTCATCCAAAACACATCCCAGAGTACAGGCCAACTCCATGTCGTTCTTCATCCAGAACACATCCCAGTGTACAGGCCAATTTCCCGTTGCTTTCATCCAGAACACATCCCAGTGTATAGGGCCAACTCTAGGTTGCTCTTTATCCAGAACACATCCCACTGTATAGGCCAACTCTGAGTCGCTCTTTATCCAAAACAATTCCCAGAGTACAGGCCAATTTCACGTTGCTTTTCATCCAGAACACATCCCAGTGTACAGGCCAACTCTGAGTCGCTCTTTATCCAGAACACATCCCATAGTACAGGCCAAGTTCATGTTGCTTTTCATCCAGAACACATCCCAGTGTACAGGCCAACTCTGAGTCCCTCTTTATCCAGAACATATCCCAATGTACAGGCCAACTCTGGGTCGCTCTTTCTCCAGAACACATCCCAGTGTATAGGGCCAACTCTGGGTTGCTCTTCATCCAGAACACATCCCAGTGTATAGGCCAACTCTGGGTTGCTCTTTATCCAGAACAAATCCCAATGTACAGGCCAACTCTGAGTTGCTCTTCGTCCAGAACACATCCCAGAGTACAGGCCAACTCTGAGTTGCTCTTCATCCACAACAAATCCCAGTATACAGGCCAACTCTGAGTCGCTCTTCATCCAGAAAACATCCCAGTGTACAGGCCAACTCTGAGTCTCTCTTCATCCAGAACACATCCTATTGTACAAGCCAACTCAGAGCATCTCTTCATCCAGAACACATCCTATTGTACAAGCCATCTCAATGTTGCTTTTCATCCGGAACACATCCCATTGTATAGGCCAACTCTGAGTCTCTCTTTATCCAGAACACATCCAAGTGTACAGGCCAACTCTGGGTCGCTCTTTATCCAGAACACATCCTAATGTACAAGCCAACTCCGCCTCGCTGTTCATCCAGAACACATCCCAGAGTACAGGCAAACTCCGTGTCGTTCTTCATCCAGAACACATCCCAGTGTACAGGCCAACTCTGAGTTGCTCTTCATCCAGAACACATCCCAGAGTACAGGCCAACTCTGATTTGCTCTTTATCCAGGACACATCCCAGTGTATAGGCCAACTCTGGGTTGCTCTTCATCGAGAACACATCCCACTGTATAGGCCAACTCTGAGTCGCTCTTTATCCAGAACACATCCCAGTGTATAGGGCCAACTCTGGGTTCGCTCTTCATCCAGAACACATCCCATTGTATAGGCCAACTCTGAGTCTCTCTTTACCTAGAACACATCCCAATGTACAGGCCAACTCTGGGTCGTTCTTTATCCAGAACAAATCCCAGAGTACAAGCCAATTTCACGTTGCTTTTCATCCAGAACACATCCCAGTGTACAGGCCAACTCTGAGTGGCTCTCTATCCAGAACACATCCCAATGTACAGGCCAACTCTGAGTCGCTCTTTATCCAGAACACATCCCATAGTACAGGCCAATTTCATGTTGCTTTTCATCCAGAACACATCCCAGTGTACAGGCCAACTACGAGTCCCTCTTTATCCAGAACATATTCCAGTGTATAGACCAACTCTGGGTTGCTCTTCATCCAGAACACATCCCATTGTATAGGCCAACTCTGAGTCTCTCTTTATCCAGAACACATCCCAATGTACAGGCCAACTCTGGGACGCTCTTTCTCCAGAACACATCCCAGTGTATAGGGCCAACTCTGGGTTGCTTTTCATCCAGAACACATCCCAGTGTATAGGCCAACTCTGAGTCGCTCTTTATCCAGAACACATCCCAGTGTATAGGCCAACTCTGAGTCGCTCTTTATCCAGAACACATCCCATAGTACAGGCCAATTTCATGTTGCTTTTCATCCAGAACACATCCCAGTGTACAGGCCAACTCTGAGTCCCTCTTTATCCAGAACATATCCCAATGTACAGGCCAACTCTGGGTCGCTCTTTCTCCAGAACACATCCCAGTGTATAGGGCCAACTCTGGGTTGCTTTTCATCCAGAACACATCCCACTGTATAGGCCAACTCTGAGTCGCTCTTTATCCAGAACACATCCCAGTGTATAGTCCAACTCTGGGTTGCTCTTCATCCAGAACACATCCCAGTGTATAGGCCAACTCTGGGTTGCTCTTTATCCAGAACAAATCCCAATGTACAGGCCAACTCTGAGTTGCTCTTCGTCCAGAACACATCCCAGAGTACAGGCCAACTCTGAGTTGCTCTTCATCCACAACAAATCCCAGTATACAGGCCAACTCTGAGTCGCTCTTCATCCAGAAAACATCCCAGTGTACAGGCCAACTCTGAGTCTCTCTTCATCCAGAACACATCCTATTGTACAAGCCATCTCAATGTTGCTTTTCATCCGGAACACATCCCATTGTATAGGCCAACTCTGAGTCTCTCTTTATCCAGAACACATCCAAGTGTACAGGCCAACTCTGGGTCGCTCTTTATCCAGAACACATCCTAATGTACAAGCCAACTCCGCCTCGCTGTTCATCCAGAACACATCCCAGAGTACAGGCAAACTCCGTGTCGTTCTTCATCCAGAACACATCCCAGTGTACAGGCCAACTCTGAGTTGCTCTTCATCCAGAACACATCCCAGAGTACAGGCCAACTCTGATTCGCTCTTTATCCAGGACACATCCCAGTGTATAGGCCAACTCTGGGTTGCTCTTCATCGAGAACACATCCCACTGTATAGGCCAACTCTTAGTCGCTCTTTATCCAGAACACATCCCAGTGTATAGGGCCAACTCTGGGTTCGCTCTTCATCCAGAACACATCCCATTGTATAGGCCAACTCTGAGTCTCTCTTTACCTAGAACACATCCCAATGTACAGGCCAACTCTGGGTCGTTCTTTATCCAGAACAAATCCCAGAGTACAAGCCAATTTCACGTTGCTTTTCATCCAGAACACATCCCAGTGTACAGGCCAACTCTGAGTGGCTCTCTATCCAGAACACATCCCAATGTACAGACCAACTCTGTGTCGCTCTTTATCCAGAACACATCCCATAGTACAGGCCAATTTCATGTTGCTTTTCATCCAGAACACATCCCAGTGTACAGGCCAACTATGAGTCCCTCTTTATCCAGAACATATTCCAGTGTATAGACCAACTCTGGGTTGCTCTTCATCCAGAACACATCCCATTGTATAGGCCAACTCTGAGTCTCTCTTTATCCAGAACACATCCCAATGTACAGGCCAACTCTGGGACGCTCTTTCTCCAGAACACATCCCAGTGTATAGGGCCAACTCTGGGTTGCTTTTCATCCAGAACACATCCCAGTGTATAGGCCAACTCTGAGTCGCTCTTTATCCAGAACACATCCCAGAGTACAGGCCAATTTCACGTTGCTTTTCATCCAGAACACATCCCAGTGTACAGGCCAACTCTGAGTCGCTCTTTATCCAGAACACATCCCAGAGTACAGGCCAATTTCAGGTTGCTCTTCATCCAGAACACATCCCAGTGTACAGGCCAACTCCATGTCGTTCTTCATCCAGAACACATCCCAGAGTACAGGCCAACTCTGAGTTGCTCTTCATCCAGAACACATCCTAGAGTACAGGCCAACTCTGAGTTGCTCTTTATCTAAAACACATCCCAGTGTATAGGCCAACTCTGGGTTGCTCTTCATCCAGAACACATCCCACTGTATAGGCTAACTCTGAGTTGCTCTTTATCCAGAACACATCCCAGAGTACAGGCCAACTCTGAGTTGCTCTTTATCCAGAACACATCCCAGTGCATAGGCCAACTCTGGGTTGCTCTTCATCCAGAACACATCCTAGTGTACAAGCCAACTCCATGTTGCTCTTCATCCAGAACACATCCCATTGTATAGGCCAATTCTGAGTCGCTCTTTATCCAGAACACATCGCAGTGTACAGGCCAACTTTGGGTCGCTCTTTATCCAAAACACATCCTAATGTAAAAGCCAACCCCGCCTCGCTATTCATCCAGAACACATCCTAGTGTAAAGGGCAACTCTGAGTTGCTCTTCATCCAGAACACATCCTAATGTGCAAGCCAACTCCGCCTCGCAGTTCATCCAGAACACATCCCAGAGTACGGGCAAACTCCGTGTCGTTCTTCATCCAGAACACATCCCAGAGTACAGGCCAACTCTGGGTCGCTCTTTGTCCAGAACACATCCTAATGTACAAACCAACTCCGCCTCGCTGTTCATGCAGAACACATCCCAGAGTACAGGCAAACTCCCTGTCGTTCTTCATCCAGAACACATCCCAGAGTACAGGCCAACTCTGAGTCTCTCTTTATCCAGAACACATCCCAGTGTATAGGCCAACTATAGGTTGCTCTTCATCCAGAACACATCCCATTGTATAGGCCAGCTCTGAGTTTCTCTTTATCCAGAACACATCCAAGTGTGCAGGCCAACTCTGGGTCGCTCTTTATCCAGAACACATCCTAATGTACAAGCCAACTCCGCCTCGCTGTTTATCCGGAACACATCCCAGAGTACAGGCCAGCTCTGAGTTGCTCTTCATCCAGAACACATCCCAGAGTACAGGCCAACTCTGAGTTGCTCTTTATCCAGAACACATCCCAGTGTATAGGCCAAATCTGGGTTGCTCTTCATCCAGAACACATCCCACTGTATAGGCCAACTCTGAGTCGCTCTTTATCCAGAACACATCCCAGAGTACAGGCCAATTTCACGTTGCTCTTCATCCAGAACACATCCTAATGTACAAGCCAACTTCGCCTCACTGTTCATCCAGAACACACCCCAGAGTACAGGCCAATTCAATGTTGCTCTTCATCCAGAACACATCCCAGAGTACAGGCCAACTCTGGGTCGCTCTTCATCCAGAACACATCCCAGTATACAGGCCAACTCCGTGTCGTTATTCATCCAGAACACATCCCAGAGTACAGGCCAACTCTGAGTTGCTCTTCATCCAGAACACATCCCAGAGTACAGGCCAACTCTGAGTCGCTCTTTATCTAGAACACATGCCTGAGTACAGGCCAATTTCACGTTGCTTTCATCCAGAACACATCCCAGTGTATAGGGCCAACTCTAGGTTGCTCTTTATCCAGAACACATCCCACTGTATAGGCCAACTCTGAGTCGCTCTTTATCCAGAACAGTTCCCAGAGTACAGGCCAATTTCACGTTGCTTTTCATCCAGAACACATCCCAGTGTACAGGCCAACTCTGAGTCGCTCTCTATCCAGAACACATCCCAATGTACAGGCCAACTCTGAGTCGCTCTTTATCCAGAACACATCCCATAGTACAGGCCAATTTCATGTTGCTTTTCATCCAGAACACATCCCAGTGTACAGGCCAACTCTGAGTCCCTCTTTATCCAGAACATATTCCAGTGTATAGACCAACTCTGGGTTGCTCTTCATCCAGAACACATCCCATTGTATAGGCCAACTCTGAGTCTCTCTTTATCCAGAACACATCCCAATGTACAGGCCAACTCTGGGTCGCTCTTTCTCCAGAACACATCCCAGTGTATAGGGCCAACTCTGGGTTGCTTTTCATCCAGAACACATCCCACTGTATAGGCCAACTCTGAGTCGCTCTTTATCCAGAACACATCCCAGTGTATAGTCCAACTCTGGGTTGCTCTTCATCCAGAACACATCCCAGTGTATAGGCCAACTCTGGGTTGCTCTTTATCCAGAACAAATCCCAATGTACAGGCCAACTCTGAGTTGCTCTTCGTCCAGAACACATCCCAGAGTACAGGCCAACTCTGAGTTGCTCTTCATCCACAACAAATCCCAGTATACAGGCCAACTCTGAGTCGCTCTTCATCCAGAAAACATCCCAGTGTACAGGCCAACTCTGAGTCTCTCTTCATCCAGAACACATCCTATTGTACAAGCCAACTCTGAGTCTCTCTTCATCCAGAACACATCCTATTGTACAAGCCATCTCAATGTTGCTTTTCATCCGGAACACATCCCATTGTATAGGCCAACTCTGAGTCTCTCTTTATCCAGAACACATCCAAGTGTACAGGCCAACTCTGGGTCGCTCTTTATCCAGAACACATCCTAATGTACAAGCCAACTCCGCCTCGCTGTTCATCCAGAACACATCCCAGAGTACAGGCAAACTCCGTGTCGTTCTTCATCCAGAACACATCCCAATGTACAGGCCAACTCTGAGTTGCTCTTCATCCAGAACACATCCCAGAGTACAGGCCAACTCTGATTCGCTCTTTATCCAGGACACATCCCAGTGTATAGGCCAACTCTGGGTTGCTCTTCATCGAGAACACATCCCACTGTATAGGCCAACTCTGAGTCGCTCTTTATCCAGAACACATCCCAGTGTATAGGGCCAACTCTGGGTTCGCTCTTCATCCAGAACACATCCCATTGTATAGGCCAACTCTGAGTCTCTCTTTACCTAGAACACATCCCAATGTACAGGCCAACTCTGGGTCGTTCTTTATCCAGAACAAATCCCAGAGTACAAGCCAATTTCACGTTGCTTTTCATCCAGAACACATCCCAGTGTACAGGCCAACTCTGAGTCGCTCTCTATCCAGAACACATCCCAATGTACAGGCCAACTCTGAGTCGCTCTTTATCCAGAACACACCCCAGAGTACAGGTCAATTTCATGTTGCTTTTCATCCAGAACACATCCCAGTGTACAGGCCAACTATGAGTCCCTCTTTATCCAGAACATATTCCAGTGTATAGACCAACTCTGGGTTGCTCTTCATCCAGAACACATCCCATTGTATAGGCCAACTCTGAGTCTCTCTTTATCCAGAACACATCCCAATGTACAGGCCAACTCTGGGACGCTCTTTCTCCAGAACACATCCCAGTGTATAGGGCCAACTCTGGGTTGCTTTTCATCCAGAAAACATCCCAGTGTACAGGCCAACTCTGAGTCTCTCTTCATCCAGAACACATCCTATTGTACAAGCCAACTCTGAGTCTCTCTTCATCCAGAACACATCCTATTGTACAAGCCATCTCAATGTTGCTTTTCATCCGGAACACATCCCATTGTATAGGCCAACTCTGAGTCTCTCTTTATCCAGAACACATCCAAGTGTACAGGCCAACTCTGGGTCGCTCTTTATCCAGAACACATCCTAATGTACAAGCCAACTCCGCCTCGCTGTTCATCCAGAACACATCCCAGAGTACAGGCAAACTCCGTGTCGTTCTTCATCCAGAACACATCCCAGTGTATAGGCCAACTCTGAGTTGCTCTTCATCCAGAACACATCCCAGAGTACAGGCCAACTCTGATTCGCTCTTTATCCAGGACACATCCCAGTGTATAGGCCAACTCTGGGTTGCTCTTCATCGAGAACACATCCCACTGTATAGGCCAACTCTGAGTCGCTCTTTATCCAGAACACATCCCAGTGTATAGGGCCAACTCTGGGTTCGCTCTTCATCCAGAACACATCCCATTGTATAGGCCAATTTCATGTTGCTTTTCATCCAGAACACATCCCAGTGTACAGGCCAACTATGAGTCCCTCTTTATCCAGAACATATTCCAGTGTATAGACCAACTCTGGGTTGCTCTTCATCCAGAACACATCCCATTGTATAGGCCAACTCTGAGTCTCTCTTTATCCAGAACACATCCCAATGTACAGGCCAACTCTGGGACGCTCTTTCTCCAGAACACATCCCAGTGTATAGGGCCAACTCTGGGTTGCTTTTCATCCAGAACACATCCCAGTGTATAGGCCAACTCTGAGTCGCTCTTTATCCAGAACACATCCCAGAGTACAGGCCAATTTCACGTTGCTTTTCATCCAGAACACATCCCAGTGTACAGGCCAACTCTGAGTCGCTCTTTATCCAGAACACATCCCAGAGTACAGGCCAATTTCAGGTTGCTCTTCATCCAGAACACATCCCAGTGTACAGGCCAACTCCATGTCGTTCTTCATCCAGAACACATCCCAGAGTACAGGCCAACTCTGAGTTGCTCTTCATCCAGAACACATCCTAGAGTACAGGCCAACTCTGAGTTGCTCTTTATCTAAAACACATCCCAGTGTATAGGCCAACTCTGGGTTGCTCTTCATCCAGAACACATCCCACTGTATAGGCTAACTCTGAGTTGCTCTTTATCCAGAACACATCCCAGAGTACAGGCCAACTCTGAGTTGCTCTTTATCCAGAACACATCCCAGTGCATAGGCCAACTCTGGGTTGCTCTTCATCCAGAACACATCCTAGTGTACAAGCCAACTCCATGTTGCTCTTCATCCAGAACACATCCCATTGTATAGGCCAATTCTGAGTCGCTCTTTATCCAGAACACATCGCAGTGTACAGGCCAACTTTGGGTCGCTCTTTATCCAAAACACATCCTAATGTAAAAGCCAACCCCGCCTCGCTATTCATCCAGAACACATCCTAGTGTAAAGGGCAACTCTGAGTTGCTCTTCATCCAGAACACATCCTAATGTGCAAGCCAACTCCGCCTCGCAGTTCATCCAGAACACATCCCAGAGTACGGGCAAACTCCGTGTCGTTCTTCATCCAGAACACATCCCAGAGTACAGGCCAACTCTGGGTCGCTCTTTGTCCAGAACACATCCTAATGTACAAACCAACTCCGCCTCGCTGTTCATGCAGAACACATCCCAGAGTACAGGCAAACTCCCTGTCGTTCTTCATCCAGAACACATCCCAGAGTACAGGCCAACTCTGAGTCTCTCTTTATCCAGAACACATCCCAGTGTATAGGCCAACTATAGGTTGCTCTTCATCCAGAACACATCCCATTGTATAGGCCAGCTCTGAGTTTCTCTTTATCCAGAACACATCCAAGTGTGCAGGCCAACTCTGGGTCGCTCTTTATCCAGAACACATCCTAATGTACAAGCCAACTCCGCCTCGCTGTTTATCCGGAACACATCCCAGAGTACAGGCCAGCTCTGAGTTGCTCTTCATCCAGAACACATCCCAGAGTACAGGCCAACTCTGAGTTGCTCTTTATCCAGAACACATCCCAGTGTATAGGCCAAATCTGGGTTGCTCTTCATCCAGAACACATCCCACTGTATAGGCCAACTCTGAGTCGCTCTTTATCCAGAACACATCCCAGAGTACAGGCCAATTTCACGTTGCTCTTCATCCAGAACACATCCTAATGTACAAGCCAACTTCGCCTCACTGTTCATCCAGAACACACCCCAGAGTACAGGCCAATTCAATGTTGCTCTTCATCCAGAACACATCCCAGAGTACAGGCCAACTCTGGGTCGCTCTTCATCCAGAACACATCCCAGTAAACAGGCCAACTCCGTGTCGTTATTCATCCAGAACACATCCCAGAGTACAGGCCAACTCTGAGTTGCTCTTCATCCAGAACACATCCCAGAGTACAGGCCAACTCTGAGTCGCTCTTTATCTAGAACACATGCCTGAGTACAGGCCAATTTCACGTTGCTTTCATCCAGAACACATCCCAGTGTATAGGGCCAACTCTAGGTTGCTCTTTATCCAGAACACATCCCACTGTATAGGCCAACTCTGAGTCGCTCTTTATCCAGAACAGTTCCCAGAGTACAGGCCAATTTCACGTTGCTTTTCATCCAGAACACATCCCAGTGTACAGGCCAACTCTGAGTCGCTCTCTATCCAGAACACATCCCAATGTACAGGCCAACTCTGAGTCGCTCTTTATCCAGAACACATCCCATAGTACAGGCCAATTTCATGTTGCTTTTCATCCAGAACACATCCCAGTGTACAGGCCAACTCTGAGTCCCTCTTTATCCAGAACATATTCCAGTGTATAGACCAACTCTGGGTTGCTCTTCATCCAGAACACATCCCATTGTATAGGCCAACTCTGAGTCTCTCTTTATCCAGAACACATCCCAATGTACAGGCCAACTCTGGGTCGCTCTTTCTCCAGAACACATCCCAGTGTATAGGGCCAACTCTGGGTTGCTTTTCATCCAGAACACATCCCACTGTATAGGCCAACTCTGAGTCGCTCTTTATCCAGAACACATCCCAGTGTATAGTCCAACTCTGGGTTGCTCTTCATCCAGAACACATCCCAGTGTATAGGCCAACTCTGGGTTGCTCTTTATCCAGAACAAATCCCAATGTACAGGCCAACTCTGAGTTGCTCTTCGTCCAGAACACATCCCAGAGTACAGGCCAACTCTGAGTTGCTCTTCATCCACAACAAATCCCAGTATACAGGCCAACTCTGAGTCGCTCTTCATCCAGAAAACATCCCAGTGTACAGGCCAACTCTGAGTCTCTCTTCATCCAGAACACATCCTATTGTACAAGCCAACTCTGAGTCTCTCTTCATCCAGAACACATCCTATTGTACAAGCCATCTCAATGTTGCTTTTCATCCGGAACACATCCCATTGTATAGGCCAACTCTGAGTCTCTCTTTATCCAGAACACATCCAAGTGTACAGGCCAACTCTGGGTCGCTCTTTATCCAGAACACATCCTAATGTACAAGCCAACTCCGCCTCGCTGTTCATCCAGAACACATCCCAGAGTACAGGCAAACTCCGTGTCGTTCTTCATCCAGAACACATCCCAATGTACAGGCCAACTCTGAGTTGCTCTTCATCCAGAACACATCCCAGAGTACAGGCCAACTCTGATTCGCTCTTTATCCAGGACACATCCCAGTGTATAGGCCAACTCTGGGTTGCTCTTCATCGAGAACACATCCCACTGTATAGGCCAACTCTGAGTCGCTCTTTATCCAGAACACATCCCAGTGTATAGGGCCAACTCTGGGTTCGCTCTTCATCCAGAACACATCCCATTGTATAGGCCAACTCTGAGTCTCTCTTTACCTAGAACACATCCCAATGTACAGGCCAACTCTGGGTCGTTCTTTATCCAGAACAAATCCCAGAGTACAAGCCAATTTCACGTTGCTTTTCATCCAGAACACATCCCAGTGTACAGGCCAACTCTGAGTCGCTCTCTATCCAGAACACATCCCAATGTACAGGCCAACTCTGAGTCGCTCTTTATCCAGAACACACCCCAGAGTACAGGTCAATTTCATGTTGCTTTTCATCCAGAACACATCCCAGTGTACAGGCCAACTATGAGTCCCTCTTTATCCAGAACATATTCCAGTGTATAGACCAACTCTGGGTTGCTCTTCATCCAGAACACATCCCATTGTATAGGCCAACTCTGAGTCTCTCTTTATCCAGAACACATCCCAATGTACAGGCCAACTCTGGGACGCTCTTTCTCCAGAACACATCCCAGTGTATAGGGCCAACTCTGGGTTGCTTTTCATCCAGAAAACATCCCAGTGTACAGGCCAACTCTGAGTCTCTCTTCATCCAGAACACATCCTATTGTACAAGCCAACTCTGAGTCTCTCTTCATCCAGAACACATCCTATTGTACAAGCCATCTCAATGTTGCTTTTCATCCGGAACACATCCCATTGTATAGGCCAACTCTGAGTCTCTCTTTATCCAGAACACATCCAAGTGTACAGGCCAACTCTGGGTCGCTCTTTATCCAGAACACATCCTAATGTACAAGCCAACTCCGCCTCGCTGTTCATCCAGAACACATCCCAGAGTACAGGCAAACTCCGTGTCGTTCTTCATCCAGAACACATCCCAGTGTATAGGCCAACTCTGAGTTGCTCTTCATCCAGAACACATCCCAGAGTACAGGCCAACTCTGATTTGCTCTTTATCCAGGACACATCCCAGTGTATAGGCCAACTCTGGGTTGCTCTTCATCGAGAACACATCCCACTGTATAGGCCAACTCTGAGTCGCTCTTTATCCAGAACACATCCCAGTGTATAGGGCCAACTCTGGGTTCGCTCTTCATCCAGAACACATCCCATTGTATAGGCCAACTCTGAGTCTCTCTTTACCTAGAACACATCCCAATGTACAGGCCAACTCTGGGTCGTTCTTTATCCAGAACAAATCCCAGAGTACAAGCCAATTTCACGTTGCTTTTCATCCAGAACACATCCCAGTGTAGAGGCCAACTCTGAGTGGCTCTCTATCCAGAACACATCCCAATGTACAGGCCAACTCTGAGTCGCTCTTTATCCAGAACACATCCCATAGTACAGGCCAATTTCATGTTGATTTTCATCCAGAACACATCCCAGTGTACAGGCCAACTATGAGTCCCTCTTTATCCAGAACATATTCCAGTGTATAGACCAACTCTGGGTTGCTCTTCATCCAGAACACATCCCATTGTATAGGCCAACTCTGAGTCTCTCTTTATCCAGAACACATCCCAATGTACAGGCCAACTCTGGGACGCTCTTTCTCCAGAACACATCCCAGTGTATAGGGCCAACTCTGGGTTGCTTTTCATCCAGAACACATCCCAGTGTATAGGCCAACTCTGAGTCGCTCTTTATCCAGAACACATCCCAGAGTACAGGCCACTTTCACGTTGCTTTTCATCCAGAACACATCCCAGTGTACAGGCCAACTCTGAGTCGCTCTTTATCCAGAACACATCCCAGAGTACAGGCCAATTTCAGGTTGCTCTTCATCCAGAACACATCCCAGTGTACAGGCCAACTCCATGTCGTTCTTCATCCAGAACACATCCCAGAGTACAGGCCAACTCTGAGTTGCTCTTCATCCAGAACACATCCTAGAGTAGAGGCCAACTCTGAGTTGCTCTTTATCTAAAACACATCCCAGTGTATAGGCCAACTCTGGGTTGCTCTTCATCCAGAACACATCCCACTGTATAGGCTAACTCTGAGTTGCTCTTTATCCAGAACACATCCCAGAGTACAGGCCAACTCTGAGTTGCTCTTCATCCAGAACACATCCCACTGTATAGGCTAACTCTGAGTTGCTCTTTATCCAGAACACATCCCAGAGTACAGGCCAACTCTGAGTTGCTCTTTATCCAGAACACATCCCAGTGCATAGGCCAACTCTGGGTTGCTCTTCATCCAGAACACATCCTAGTGTACAAGCCAACTCCATGTTGCTCTTCATCCAGAACACATCCCATTGTATAGGCCAATTCTGAGTCGCTCTTTATCCAGAACACATCGCAGTGTACAGGCCAACTTGGGGTCGCTCTTTATCCAAAACACATCCTAATGTAAAAGCCAACCCCGCCTCGCTATTCATCCAGAACACATCCTAGTGTAAAGGGCAACTCTGAGTTGCTCTTCATCCAGAACACATCCTAATGTGCAAGCCAACTCCGCCTCGCAGTTCATCCAGAACACATCCCAGAGTACGGGCAAACTCCGTGTCGTTCTTCATCCAGAACACATCCCAGAGTACAGGCCAACTCTGGGTCGCTCTTTGTCCAGAACACATCCTAATGTACAAACCAACTCCGCCTCGCTGTTCATGCAGAACACATCCCAGAGTACAGGCAAACTCCCTGTCGTTCTTCATCCAGAACACATCCCAGAGTACAGGCCAACTCTGAGTCTCTCTTTATCCAGAACACATCCCAGTGTATAGGCCAACTATAGGTTGCTCTTCATCCAGAACACATCCCATTGTATAGGCCAGCTCTGAGTTTCTCTTTATCCAGAACACATCCAAGTGTGCAGGCCAACTCTGGGTCGCTCTTTATCCAGAACACATCCTAATGTACAAGCCAACTCCGCCTCGCTGTTTATCCGGAACACATCCCAGAGTACAGGCCAGCTCTGAGTTGCTCTTCATCCAGAACACATCCCAGAGTACAGGCCAACTCTGAGTTGCTCTTTATCCAGAACACATCCCAGTGTATAGGCCAAATCTGGGTTGCTCTTCATCCAGAACACATCCCACTGTATAGGCCAACTCTGAGTCGCTCTTTATCCAGAACACATCCCAGAGTACAGGCCAATTTCACGTTGCTCTTCATCCAGAACACATCCTAATGTACAAGCCAACTTCGCCTCACTGTTCATCCAGAACACACCCCAGAGTACAGGCCAATTCAATGTTGCTCTTCATCCAGAACACATCCCAGAGTACAGGCCAACTCTGGGTCGCTCTTCATCCAGAACACATCCCAGTAAACAGGCCAACTCCGTGTCGTTATTCATCCAGAACACATCCCAGAGTACAGGCCAACTCTGAGTTGCTCTTCATCCAGAACACATCCCAGAGTACAGGCCAACTCTGAGTCGCTCTTTATCTAGAACACATGCCTGAGTACAGGCCAATTTCACGTTGCTTTCATCCAGAACACATCCCAGTGTATAGGGCCAACTCTAGGTTGCTCTTTATCCAGAACACATCCCACTGTATAGGCCAACTCTGAGTCGCTCTTTATCCAGAACAGTTCCCAGAGTACAGGCCAATTTCACGTTGCTTTTCATCCAGAACACATCCCAGTGTACAGGCCAACTCTGAGTCGCTCTCTATCCAGAACACATCCCAATGTACAGGCCAACTCTGAGTCGCTCTTTATCCAGAACACATCCCATAGTACAGGCCAATTTCATGTTGCTTTTCATCCAGAACACATCCCAGTGTACAGGCCAACTCTGAGTCCCTCTTTATCCAGAACATATTCCAGTGTATAGACCAACTCTGGGTTGCTCTTCATCCAGAACACATCCCATTGTATAGGCCAACTCTGAGTCTCTCTTTATCCAGAACACATCCCAATGTACAGGCCAACTCTGGGTCGCTCTTTCTCCAGAACACATCCCAGTGTATAGGGCCAACTCTGGGTTGCTTTTCATCCAGAACACATCCCACTGTATAGGCCAACTCTGAGTCGCTCTTTATCCAGAACACATCCCAGTGTATAGTCCAACTCTGGGTTGCTCTTCATCCAGAACACATCCCAGTGTATAGGCCAACTCTGGGTTGCTCTTTATCCAGAACAAATCCCAATGTACAGGCCAACTCTGAGTTGCTCTTCGTCCAGAACACATCCCAGAGTACAGGCCAACTCTGAGTTGCTCTTCATCCACAACAAATCCCAGTATACAGGCCAACTCTGAGTCGCTCTTCATCCAGAAAACATCCCAGTGTACAGGCCAACTCTGAGTCTCTCTTCATCCAGAACACATCCTATTGTACAAGCCAACTCTGAGTCTCTCTTCATCCAGAACACATCCTATTGTACAAGCCATCTCAATGTTGCTTTTCATCCGGAACACATCCCATTGTATAGGCCAACTCTGAGTCTCTCTTTATCCAGAACACATCCAAGTGTACAGGCCAACTCTGGGTCGCTCTTTATCCAGAACACATCCTAATGTACAAGCCAACTCCGCCTCGCTGTTCATCCAGAACACATCCCAGAGTACAGGCAAACTCCGTGTCGTTCTTCATCCAGAACACATCCCAATGTACAGGCCAACTCTGAGTTGCTCTTCATCCAGAACACATCCCAGAGTACAGGCCAACTCTGATTCGCTCTTTATCCAGGACACATCCCAGTGTATAGGCCAACTCTGGGTTGCTCTTCATCGAGAACACATCCCACTGTATAGGCCAACTCTGAGTCGCTCTTTATCCAGAACACATCCCAGTGTATAGGGCCAACTCTGGGTTCGCTCTTCATCCAGAACACATCCCATTGTATAGGCCAACTCTGAGTCTCTCTTTACCTAGAACACATCCCAATGTACAGGCCAACTCTGGGTCGTTCTTTATCCAGAACAAATCCCAGAGTACAAGCCAATTTCACGTTGCTTTTCATCCAGAACACATCCCAGTGTACAGGCCAACTCTGAGTCGCTCTCTATCCAGAACACATCCCAATGTACAGGCCAACTCTGAGTCGCTCTTTATCCAGAACACACCCCAGAGTACAGGTCAATTTCATGTTGCTTTTCATCCAGAACACATCCCAGTGTACAGGCCAACTATGAGTCCCTCTTTATCCAGAACATATTCCAGTGTATAGACCAACTCTGGGTTGCTCTTCATCCAGAACACATCCCATTGTATAGGCCAACTCTGAGTCTCTCTTTATCCAGAACACATCCCAATGTACAGGCCAACTCTGGGACGCTCTTTCTCCAGAACACATCCCAGTGTATAGGGCCAACTCTGGGTTGCTTTTCATCCAGAAAACATCCCAGTGTACAGGCCAACTCTGAGTCTCTCTTCATCCAGAACACATCCTATTGTACAAGCCAACTCTGAGTCTCTCTTCATCCAGAACACATCCTATTGTACAAGCCATCTCAATGTTGCTTTTCATCCGGAACACATCCCATTGTATAGGCCAACTCTGAGTCTCTCTTTATCCAGAACACATCCAAGTGTACAGGCCAACTCTGGGTCGCTCTTTATCCAGAACACATCCTAATGTACAAGCCAACTCCGCCTCGCTGTTCATCCAGAACACATCCCAGAGTACAGGCAAACTCCGTGTCGTTCTTCATCCAGAACACATCCCAGTGTATAGGCCAACTCTGAGTTGCTCTTCATCCAGAACACATCCCAGAGTACAGGCCAACTCTGATTTGCTCTTTATCCAGGACACATCCCAGTGTATAGGCCAACTCTGGGTTGCTCTTCATCGAGAACACATCCCACTGTATAGGCCAACTCTGAGTCGCTCTTTATCCAGAACACATCCCAGTGTATAGGGCCAACTCTGGGTTCGCTCTTCATCCAGAACACATCCCATTGTATAGGCCAACTCTGAGTCTCTCTTTACCTAGAACACATCCCAATGTACAGGCCAACTCTGGGTCGTTCTTTATCCAGAACAAATCCCAGAGTACAAGCCAATTTCACGTTGCTTTTCATCCAGAACACATCCCAGTGTAGAGGCCAACTCTGAGTGGCTCTCTATCCAGAACACATCCCAATGTACAGGCCAACTCTGAGTCGCTCTTTATCCAGAACACATCCCATAGTACAGGCCAATTTCATGTTGATTTTCATCCAGAACACATCCCAGTGTACAGGCCAACTATGAGTCCCTCTTTATCCAGAACATATTCCAGTGTATAGACCAACTCTGGGTTGCTCTTCATCCAGAACACATCCCATTGTATAGGCCAACTCTGAGTCTCTCTTTATCCAGAACACATCCCAATGTACAGGCCAACTCTGGGACGCTCTTTCTCCAGAACACATCCCAGTGTATAGGGCCAACTCTGGGTTGCTTTTCATCCAGAACACATCCCAGTGTATAGGCCAACTCTGAGTCGCTCTTTATCCAGAACACATCCCAGAGTACAGGCCACTTTCACGTTGCTTTTCATCCAGAACACATCCCAGTGTACAGGCCAACTCTGAGTCGCTCTTTATCCAGAACACATCCCAGAGTACAGGCCAATTTCAGGTTGCTCTTCATCCAGAACACATCCCAGTGTACAGGCCAACTCCATGTCGTTCTTCATCCAGAACACATCCCAGAGTACAGGCCAACTCTGAGTTGCTCTTCATCCAGAACACATCCTAGAGTAGAGGCCAACTCTGAGTTGCTCTTTATCTAAAACACATCCCAGTGTATAGGCCAACTCTGGGTTGCTCTTCATCCAGAACACATCCCACTGTATAGGCTAACTCTGAGTTGCTCTTTATCCAGAACACATCCCAGAGTACAGGCCAACTCTGAGTTGCTCTTTATCCAGAACACATCCCAGTGCATAGGCCAACTCTGGGTTGCTCTTCATCCAGAACACATCCTAGTGTACAAGCCAACTCCATGTTGCTCTTCATCCAGAACACATCCCATTGTATAGGCCAATTCTGAGTCGCTCTTTATCCAGAACACATCCCAGTGTACAGGCCAACTTTGGGTCGCTCTTTATCCAAAACACATCCTAATGTAAAAGCCAACCCCGCCTCGCTATTCATCCAGAACACATCCTAGTGTAAAGGGCAACTCTGAGTTGCTCTTCATCCAGAACACATCCTAATGTGCAAGCCAACTCCGCCTCGCAGTTCATCCAGAACACATCCCAGAGTACGGGCAAACTCCGTGTCGTTCTTCATCCAGAACACATCCCAGAGTACAGGCCAACTCTGGGTCGCTCTTTGTCCAGAACACATCCTAATGTACAAACCAACTCCGCCTCGCTGTTCATGCAGAACACATCCCAGAGTACAGGCAAACTCCCTGTCGTTCTTCATCCAGAACACATCCCAGAGTACAGGCCAACTCTGAGTCTCTCTTTATCCAGAACACATCCCAGTGTATAGGCCAACTATAGGTTGCTCTTCATCCAGAACACATCCCATTGTATAGGCCAGCTCTGAGTTTCTCTTTATCCAGAACACATCCAAGTGTGCAGGCCAACTCTGGGTCGCTCTTTATCCAGAACACATCCTAATGTACAAGCCAACTCCGCCTCGCTGTTTATCCGGAACACATCCCAGAGTACAGGCCAGCTCTGAGTTGCTCTTCATCCAGAACACATCCCAGAGTACAGGCCAACTCTGAGTTGCTCTTTATCCAGAACACATCCCAGTGTATAGGCCAAATCTGGGTTGCTCTTCATCCAGAACACATCCCACTGTATAGGCCAACTCTGAGTCGCTCTTTATCCAGAACACATCCCAGAGTCCAGGCCAATTTCACGTTGCTCTTCATCCAGAACACATCCTAATGTACAAGCCAACTTCGCCTCACTGTTCATCCAGAACACACCCCAGAGTACAGGCCAATTCAATGTTGCTCTTCATCCAGAACACATCCCAGAGTACAGGCCAACTCTGGGTCGCTCTTCATCCAGAACACATCCCAGTATACAGGCCAACTCCGTGTCGTTATTCATCCAGAACACATCCCAGAGTACAGGCCAACTCTGAGTTGCTCTTCATCCAGAACACATCCCAGAGTACAGGCCAACTCTGAGTCGCTCTTTATCTAGAACACATGCCAGAGTACAGGCCAATTTCACGTTGCTTTCATCCAGAACACATCCCAGTGTATAGGGCCAACTCTAGGTTGCTCTTTATCCAGAACACATCCCACTGTATAGGCCAACTCTGAGTCGCTCTTTATCCAGAACAATTCCCAGAGTACAGGCCAATTTCACGTTGCTTTTCATCCAGAACACATCCCAGTGTACAGGCCAACTCTGAGTCGCTCTCTATCCAGAACACATCCCAATGTACAGGCCAACTCTGAGTCGCTCTTTATCCAGAACACATCCCATAGTACAGGCCAATTTCATGTTGCTTTTCATCCAGAACACATCCCAGTGTACAGGCCAACTCTGAGTCCCTCTTTATCCAGAACATATTCCAGTGTATAGACCAACTCTGGGTTGCTCTTCATCCAGAACACATCCCATTGTATAGGCCAACTCTGAGTCTCTCTTTATCCAGAACACATCCCAATGTACAGGCCAACTCTGGGTCGCTCTTTCTCCAGAACACATCCCAGTGTATAGGGCCAACTCTGGGTTGCTTTTCATCCAGAACACATCCCACTGTATAGGCCAACTCCGAGTCGCTCTTTATCCAGAACACATCCCAGTGTATAGTCCAACTCTGGGTTGCTCTTCATCCAGAACACATCCCAGTGTATAGGCCAACTCTGGGTTGCTCTTTATCCAGAACAAATCCCAATGTACAGGCCAACTCTGAGTTGCTCTTCGTCCAGAACACATCCCAGAGTACAGGCCAACTCTGAGTTGCTCTTCATCCACAACAAATCCCAGTATACAGGCCAACTCTGAGTCGCTCTTCATCCAGAAAACATCCCAGTGTACAGGCCAACTCTGAGTCTCTCTTCATCCAGAACACATCCTATTGTACAAGCCAACTCTGAGTCTCTCTTCATCCAGAACACATCCTATTGTACAAGCCATCTCAATGTTGCTTTTCATCCGGAACACATCCCATTGTATAGGCCAACTCTGAGTCTCTCTTTATCCAGAACACATCCAAGTGTACAGGCCAACTCTGGGTCACTCTTTATCCAGAACACATCCTAATGTACAAGCCAACTCCGCCTCGCTGTTCATCCAGAACACATCCCAGAGTACAGGCAAACTCCGTGTCGTTCTTCATCCAGAACACATCCCAGTGTACAGGCCAACTCTGAGTTGCTCTTCATCCAGAACACATCCCAGAGTACAGGCCAACTCTGATTCGCTCTTTATCCAGGACACATCCCAGTGTATAGGCCAACTCTGGGTTGCTCTTCATCGAGAACACATCCCACTGTATAGGCCAACTCTGAGTCGCCCTTTATCCAGAACACATCCCAGTGTATAGGGCCAACTCTGGGTTCGCTCTTCATCCAGAACACATCCCATTGTATAGGCCAACTCTGAGTCTCTCTTTACCTAGAACACATCCCAATGTACAGGCCAACTCTGGGTCGTTCTTTATCCAGAACAAATCCCAGAGTAAAAGCCAATTTCACGTTGCTTTTCATCCAGAACACATCCCAGTGTACAGGCCAACTCTGAGTCGCTCTCTATCCAGAACACATCCCAATGTACAGGCCAACTCTGAGTCGCTCTTTATCCAGAACACATCCCATAGTACAGGCCAATTTCATGTTGCTTTTCATCCAGAACACATCCCAGTGTACAGGCCAACTATGAGTCCCTCTTTATCCAGAACATATTCCAGTGTATAGACCAACTCTGGGTTGCTCTTCATCCAGAACACATCCCATTGTATAGGCCAACTCTGAGTCTCTCTTTATCCAGAACACATCCCAATGTACAGGCCAACTCTGGGACGCTCTTTCTCCAGAACACATCCCAGTGTATAGGGCCAACTCTGGGTTGCTTTTCATCCAGAACACATCCCAGTGTATAGGCCAACTCTGAGTCGCTCTTTATCCAGAACACATCCCAGAGTACAGGCCAATTTCACGTTGCTTTTCATCCAGAACACATCCCAGTGTACAGGCCAACTCTGAGTCGCTCTTTATCCAGAACACATCCCAGAGTACAGGCCAATTTCAGGTTGCTCTTCATCCAGAACACATCCCAGTGTACAGGCCAACTCCATGTCGTTCTTCATCCAGAACACATCCCAGAGTACAGGCCAACTCTGAGTTGCTCTTCATCCAGAACACATCCTAGAGTACAGGCCAACTCTGAGTTGCTCTTTATCTAAAACACATCCCAGTGTATAGGCCAACTCTGGGTTGCTCTTCATCCAGAACACATCCCACTGTATAGGCTAACTCTGAGTTGCTCTTTATCCAGAACACATCCCAGAGTACAAGCCAACTCTGAGTTGCTCTTTATCCAGAACACATCCCAGTGCATAGGCCAACTCTGGGTTGCTCTTCATCCAGAACACATCCTAGTGTACAAGCCAACTCCATGTTGCTCTTCATCCAGAACACATCCCATTGTATAGGCCAATTCTGAGTCGCTCTTTATCCAGAACACATCCCAGTGTACAGGCCAACTTTGGGTCGCTCTTTATCCAAAACACATCCTAATGTAAAAGCCAACCCCGCCTCGCTATTCATCCAGAACACATCCTAGTGTAAAGGGCAACTCTGAGTTGCTCTTCATCCAGAACACATCCTAATGTGCAAGCCAACTCCGCCTCGCAGTTCATCCAGAACACATCCCAGAGTACGGGCAAACTCCGTGTCGTTCTTCATCCAGAACACATCCCAGAGTACAGGCCAACTCTGGGTCGCTCTTTGTCCAGAACACATCCCAATGTACAAACCAACTCCGCCTCGGTGTTCATGCAGAACACATCCCAGAGTACAGGCAAACTCCCTGTCGTTCTTGATCCAGAACACATCCCAGAGTACAGGCCAACTCTGAGTCTCTCTTTATCCAGAACACATCCCAGTGTATAGGCCAACTATAGGTTGCTCTTCATCCAGAATACATCCCATTGTATAGGCCAGCTCTGAGTTTCTCTTTATCCAGAACACATCCAAGTGTGCAGGCCAATTCTGGGTCGCTCTTTATCCAGAACACATCCCAGAGTACAGGCCAATTTCACGTTGCTCTTCATCCAGAACACATCCTAATGTACAAGCCAACTTCGCCTCACTGTTCATCCAGAACACACCCCAGAGTACAGGCCAATTCAAAGTTGCTCTTCATCCAGAACACATCCCAGAGTACAGGCCAACTCTGAGTCTCTCTTTATCCAGAACACATCCCAGTGTATAGGCCAACTATAGGTTGCTCTTCATCCAGAACACATCCCACTGTATAGGCCAACTCTGAGTCGCTCTTTATCCAGAACACATCCCAGAGTACAGGCCAATTTCAGGTTGCTCTTCATCCAGAACACATCCCAGTGTACAGGCCAACTCCATGTCGTTCTTCATCCAGAACACATCCCAGAGTACAGGCCAACTCTGAGTTGCTCTTCATCCAGAACACATCCTAGAGTACAGGCCAACTCTGAGTTGCTCTTTATCTAGAACACATCCCAGTGTATAGGCCAACTCTGAGTTGCTCTTCATCCAGAACACATCCCACTGTATAGGCTAACTCTGAGTTGCTCTTTATCCAGAACACATCCCAGAGTACAGGCCAACTCTGAGTTGCTCTTTATCCAGAACACATCCCAGTGCATAGGCCAACTCTGGGTTGCTCTTCATCCAGAACACATCCTAGTGTACAAGCCAACTCCATGTTGCTCTTCATCCAGAACACATCCCATTGTATAGGCCAACTCTGAGTCGCTCTTTATCCAGAACACATCCCAGTGTACAGGCCAACTTTGGGTCGCTCTTTATCCAAAACAAATCCTAATGTAAAAGCCAACCCCGCCTCGCTATTCATCCAGAACACATCCTAGTGTAAAGGGCAACTCTGAGTTGCTCTTCATCCAGAACACATCCTAATGTACAAGCCAACTCCGCCTCGCAGTTCATCCAGAACACATCCTAGAGTACGGGCAAACTCCGTGTCGTTCTTCATCCAGAACACATCCCAGAGTATAGGCCAACTCTGGGTCGCTCTTTCTCCAGAACAAATCCTAATGTACAAACCAACTCCGCCTCGCTGTTCATGCAGAACACATCCCAGAGTACAGGCAAACTCCCTGTCGTTCTTCATCCAGAACACATCCCAGAGTACAGTCCAACTCTGAGTTGCTCTTCATCCAGAACACATCCCAGTATACAGGCCAACTCCGTGTCGTTCTTCATCCAGAACACATCCCAGAGTACAGGCCAACTCTGAGTCGCTCTTTATCCAGAACACATCCCAGAGTACAGGCCAATTTCACGTTGCTTTCATCCAGAACACATCCCAGTGTATAGGGCCAACTCTAGGTTGCTCTTTATCCAGAACACATCCCACTGTATAGGCCAACTCTGAGTCGCTCTTTATCCAGAACACATCCCAGAGTACAGGCCAATTTCACGTTGCTTTTCATCCAGAACACATCCCAGTGTACAAGCCAACTCTGAGTCGCTCTTTATCCAGAACACATCCCAGTGTATAGTCCAACTCTGGGTTGCTCTTCATCCAGAACACATCCCAGTGTATAGGCCAACTCTGGGTTGCTCTTTATCCAGAACACATCCCAATGTACAGGCCAACTCTGAGTTGCTCTTCGTCCAGAACACATCCCAGAGTACAGGCCAACTCTGAGTTGCTCTTCATCCACAACAAATCCCAGTATACAGGCCAACTCTGAGTCGCTCTTCATCCAGAACACATCCCAGTGTACAGGCCAACTTCACGTTGCATTTCATCCAGAAAACATCCCAGTGTACAGGCCAACTCTGGGTCGCTCTTTATCCAGGACACATCCCAGAGTACAGGCCAACTCTGGGTTGCTCTTTATCCAGAACACATCCCAGTGTACAGGCCAACTCTGAGTCTCTCTTCATCCAGAACACATCCTATTGTACAAGCCAACTCTGAGTCTCTCTTCATCCAGAACACATCCTATTGTACAAGCCATCTCAATGTTGCTTTTCATCCGGAACACATCCCATTGTATAGGCCAACTCTAAGTCTCTCTTTATCCAGAACACATCCAAGTGTACAGGCCAACTCTGGGTCGCTCTTTATCCAGAACACATCCTAATGTACAAGCCAACTCCGCCTCGCTGTTCATCCAGAACACATCCCAGAGTACAGGCAAACTCCGTGTCGTTCTTCATCCAGAACACATCCCAGTGTACAGGCCAACTCTGAGTTGCTCTTCATCCAGAACACATCCCAGAGTACAGGCCAACTCTGATTCGCTCTTTATCCAGGACACATCCCAGTGTATAGGCCAACTCTGGGTTGCTCTTCATCGAGAACACATCCCACTGTATAGGCCAACTCTGACTCGCTCTTTATCCAGAACACATCCCAGTGTATAGGGCCAACTCTGGGTTCGCTCTTCATCCAGAACACATCCCATTGTATAGGCCAACTCTGGGTTGCTCTTCATCCAGAACACATCCCACTGTATAGGCCAACTCTGAGTCGCTCTTTATCCAGAACACATCCCAGAGTACAGGCCAATTTCACGTTGCTCTTCATCCAGAACACATCCTAATGTACAAGCCAACTTCGCCTCACTGTTCATCCAGAACACACCCCAGAGTACAGGCCAATTCAATGTTGCTCTTCATCCAGAACACATCCCAGAGTAAAGGCCAACTCTGAGTCTCTCTTTATCCATAACACATCCCAATGTATAGGCCAACTATAGGTTGCTCTTCATCCAGAACACATCCTAATGCATAAGCCAACTCCGCCTCGCAGTTCATCCAGAACACATCCTAGAGTACGGGCAAACTCCGTGTCATTCTTCATCCAGAACACATCCCAGAGTACAGGCCAACTCTGGGTCGCTCTTTCTCCAGAACACATCCTAATGTACAAACCAACTCCGCCTCGCTGTTCATGCAGAACACATCCCAGAGTACAGGCAAACTCCCTGTCGTTCTTCATCCAGAACACATCCCAGAGTACAGTCCAACTCTGAGTTGCTCTTCATCCAGAACACATCCCAGTATACAGGCCAACTCCGTGTCGTTCCTCATCCAGAACACATCCCAGAGTACAGGCCAACTCTGAGTTGCTCTTCGTCCAGAACACATCCCAGAGTACAGGCCAACTCTGAGTTGCTCTTCAACCACAACAAATCCCAGTATACAGGCCAACTCTGAGTCGCTCTTCATCCAGAACACATCCCAGTGTACAGGCCAACTTCAGGTTGCATTTCATCCAGAAAACATCCCAGTGTACAGGCCAACTCTGGGTCGCTCTTTATCCAGGACACATCCCAGAGTACAGGCCAACTCTGAGTCGCTCTTTATCCAGAACACATTCCAGTGTATAGACCAACTCTGGGTTGCACTTCATCCAGAACACATCCCACTGTATAGGCCAACTCTGAGTCGCTCTTTATCCAGAACACATCCCAGAGTACAGGCCAATTTCACGTTGCTTTTCATCCAGAACACATCCCAGTGTACAGGCCAACTCTGAGTCGCTCTTTATCCAGAACACATCCCAGTGTATAGTCCAACTCTGGGTTGCTCTTCATCCAGAACACATCCCAGTGTATAGGCCAACTCTGGGTTGCTCTTTATCCAGAACACATCCCAATGTACAGGCCAACTCTGAGTTGCTCTTCGTCCAGAACACATCCCAGAGTACAGGCCAACTCTGAGTTGCTCTTCAACCACAACAAATCCCAGTATACAGGCCAACTCTGAGTCGCTCTTCATCCAGAACACATCCCAGTGTACAGGCCAACTTCAGGTTGCATTTCATCCAGAAAACATCCCAGTGTACAGGCCAACTCTGGGTCGCTCTTTATCCAGGACACATCCCAGAGTACAGGCCAACTCTGAGTCGCTCTTTATCCAGAACACATTCCAGTGTATAGACCAACTCTGTGTTGCACTTCATCCAGAACACATCCCATTGTATAGGCCAACTCTGAGTCTCTCTTTATCCAGAACACATCCCAATGTACAGGCCAACTCTGGGTCGCTCTTTATCCAGAACACATCCCAGTGTATAGGGCCAACTCTGGGTTGCTTTTCATCCAGAACACAACCCAGTGTATAGGCCAACTCTGAGTCGCTCTTTATCCAGAACACATCCCAGAGTACAGGCCAATTTCACGTTGCTTTTCATCCAGAACACATCCCAGTGTACAGGCCAACTCTGAGTCGCTCTTTATCCAGAACACATCCCAGTGTATAGGCCAACTCTGGGTTGCTCTTTATCCAGAACACATCCCAATGTACAGGCCAACTCTGGGTCGCTCTTTATCCAGAACACATCCTAATGTACAAGCCAACTTCGCCTCACTGTTCATCCAGAACACACCCCAGAGTACAGGCCAATTCAATGTTGCTCTTCATCCAGAACACATCCCAGAGTACAGGCCAACTCTGAGTCTCTCTTTATCCAGAACAGATCCCAGTGTATAGGCCAACTATAGGTTGCTCTTCATCCAGAACACATCCCACTGTATAGGCCAACTCTGAGTCGCTCTTTATCCAGAACACATCCCAGAGTACAGGCCAATTTCAGGTTGCTCTTCATCCAGAACACATCCCAGTGTACAGGCCAACTCCATGTCGTTCTTCATCCAGAACACATCCCAGAGTACAGGCCAACTCTGAGTTGCTCTTTATCCAGAACACATCCCAGAGTACAGGCCAACTCTGAGTTGCTCTTTATCCAGAACACATCCCAGTGCATAGGCCAACTCTGGGTTGCTCTTCGTCCAGAACACATCCTAGTGTACAAGCCAACTCCATGTTGCTCTTCATCCAGAACACATCCCATTGTATAGGCCAACTCTGGGTTCGCTCTTCATCCAGAACACATCCCATTGTATAGGCCAACTCTGAGTCTCTCTTTACCTAGAACACATCCCAATGTACAGGACAACTCTGGGTCGTTCTTTATCCAGAACAAATCCCAGAGTACAGGCCAATTTCACGTTGCTTTTCATCCAGAACACATCCCAGTGTACAGGCCAACTCTGAGTCGCTCTCTATCCAGAACACATCCCAATGTACAGGCCAACTCTGAGTCGCTCTTTATCCAGAACACATCCCATAGTACAGGCCAATTTCACGTTGCTTTTCATCCAGAACACATCTCAGTGTACAGGCCAACTCTGAGTCGCTCTTTATCCAGAACACATTCCAGTGTATAGACCAACTCTGGGTTGCTCTTTATCTAGAACACATCCCAGTGTATAGGCCAACTCTGGGTTGCTCTTCATCCAGAACACATCCCACTGTATAGGCTAACTCTGAGTTGCTCTTTATCCAGAACACATCCCAGAGTACAGGCCAACTCTGAGTTGCTCTTTATCCAGAACACATCCCAGTGCATAGGCCAACTCTGGGTTGCTCTTCGTCCAGAACACATCCTAGTGTACAAGCCAACTCCATGTTGCTCTTCATCCAGAACACATCCCATTGTATAGGCCAACTCTGGGTTCGCTCTTCATCCAGAACACATCCCATTGTATAGGCCAACTCTGAGTCTCTCTTTACCTAGAACACATCCCAATGTACAGGACAACTCTGGGTCGTTCTTTATCCAGAACAAATCCCAGAGTACAGGCCAATTTCACGTTGCTTTTCATCCAGAACACATCCCAGTGTACAGGCCAACTCTGAGTCGCTCTCTATCCAGAACACATCCCAATGTACAGGCCAACTCTGAGTCGCTCTTTATCCAGAACACATCCCATAGTACAGGCCAATTTCACGTTGCTTTTCATCCAGAACACATCTCAGTGTACAGGCCAACTCTGAGTCGCTCTTTATCCAGAACACATTCCAGTGTATAGACCAACTCTGGGTTGCTCTTCATCCAGAACACATCCCATTGTATAGGCCAACTCTGAGTCTCTCTTTATCCAGAACACATCCCAATGTACAGGCCAACTCTGGGTCGCTCTTTATCCAGAACACATCCCAGTGTATAGGGCCAACTCTGGGTTGCTTTTCATCCAGAACACATCCCAGTGTATAGGCCAACTCTGAGTTGCTCTTTATCCAGAACACATCCCAGAGTACAGGCCAATTTCACGTTGCTTTTCATCCAGAACACATCCCAGTGTACAGGCCAACTCTGAGTCGCTCTTTATCCAGAACACATCCCAGTGTATAGGCCAACTCTGGGTTGCTCTTTATCCAGAACACATCCCAATGTACAGGCCAACTCTGGGTCGCTCTTTATCCAGAACACATCCTAATGTACAAGCCAACTTCGCCTCACTGTTCATCCAGAACACACCCCAGAGTACAGGCCAATTCAATGTTGCTCTTCATCCAGAACACATCCCAGAGTACAGGCCAACTCTGAGTCTCTCTTTATCCAGAATAGATCCCAGTGTATAGGCCAACTATAGGTTGCTCTTCATCCAGAACACATCCCACTGTAAAGGCCAACTCTGAGTTGCTCTTTATCCAGAACACATCCCAGTGCATAGGCCAACTCTGGGTTGCTCTTCGTCCAGAACACATCCTAGTGTACAAGCCAACTCCATGTTGCTCTTCATCCAGAACACATCCCATTGTATAGGCCAACTCTGGGTTCGCTCTTCATCCAGAACACATCCCATTGTATAGGCCAACTCTGAGTCTCTCTTTACCTAGAACACATCCCAATGTACAGGACAACTCTGGGTCGTTCTTTATCCAGAACAAATCCCAGAGTACAGGCCAATTTCACGTTGCTTTTCATCCAGAACACATCCCAGTGTACAGGCCAACTCTGAGTCGCTCTCTATCCAGAACACATCCCAATGTACAGGCCAACTCTGAGTCGCTCTTTATCCAGAACACATCCCATAGTACAGGCCAATTTCACGTTGCTTTTCATCCAGAACACATCTCAGTGTACAGGCCAACTCTGAGTCGCTCTTTATCCAGAACACATTCCAGTGTATAGACCAACTCTGGGTTGCTCTTCATCCAGAACACATCCCATTGTATAGGCCAACTCTGAGTCTCTCTTTATCCAGAACACATCCCAATGTACAGGCCAACTCTGGGTCGCTCTTTATCCAGAACACATCCCAGTGTATAGGGCCAACTCTGGGTTGCTTTTCATCCAGAACACATCCCAGTGTATAGGCCAACTCTGAGTTGCTCTTTATCCAGAACACATCCCAGAGTACAGGCCAATTTCACGTTGCTTTTCATCCAGAACACATCCCAGTGTACAGGCCAACTCTGAGTCGCTCTTTATCCAGAACACATCCCAGTGTATAGGCCAACTCTGGGTTGCTCTTTATCCAGAACACATCCCAATGTACAGGCCAACTCTGGGTCGCTCTTTATCCAGAACACATCCTAATGTACAAGCCAACTTCGCCTCACTGTTCATCCAGAACACACCCCAGAGTACAGGCCAATTCAATGTTGCTCTTCATCCAGAACACATCCCAGAGTACAGGCCAACGCTGAGTCTCTCTTTATCCAGAATAGATCCCAGTGTATAGGCCAACTATAGGTTGCTCTTCATCCAGAACACATCCCACTGTAAAGGCCAACTCTTTGTCGCTCTTTATCCAGAACACATCCCAGAGTACAGGCCAATTTCAGGTTGCTCTTCATCCAGAACACATCCCAGAGTACAGGCCAACTCTGAGTTGCTCTTCATCCAGAACACATCCTAGAGTACAGGCCAACTCTGAGTTGCTCTTTATCCAGAACACATCCCAGTGTATAGGCCAACTCTGGGTTGCTCTTCATCCAGAACACATCCCACTGTATAGGCTAACTCTGAGTTGCTCTTTATCCAGAACACATCCCAGAGTACAGGCCAACTCTGAGTTGCTCTTTACCCAGAACACATCCCAGTGCATAGGCCAACTCTGGGTTGCTCTTCATCCAGAACACATCCTAGTGTACAAGCCAACTCCATGTTGCTCTTCATCCAGAACACATCCCATTGTATAGGCCAACTCTGAGTCTCTCTTTATCCAGAACACATCCCAGTGTACAGGCCAACTTTGGGTCGCTCTTTACCCAAAAAACATCCTAATGTAAAAGCCAACCCCGCCTCGCAATTCATCCAGAACACATCCTAGTGTAAAGCGCAACTCTGAGTTGCTCTTCATCCAGAACACATCCTAATGTACAAGCCAACTCCGCCTCGCTGTTCATCCAGAACACATCCCAGAGTACGGGCAAACTCCGTGTCGTTCTTCATCCAGAACACATCCCAGAGTACAGGCCAACTCTGGGTCGCTCTTTATCTAGAACACATCCCAGAGTGCAGGCCAATTTCACGTTGCTTTCATCCAGAACACATCCCAGTGTATAGGGCCAACTCTAGGTTGCTCTTTATCCAGAACACATCCCACTGTATAGGCCAACTCTGAGTCGCTCTTTATCCAGAACACATCCCAGAGTACAGGCCAATTTCACGTTGCTTTTCATCCAGAAAACACCCCAGTGTACAGGCCAACTCTGAGTCGCTCTTTATCCAGAACACATCCCAGTGTATAGTCCAACTCTGGGTTGCTCTTCATCCAGAACACATCCCAGTGTATAGGCCAACTCTGGGTTGCTCTTTATCCAGAACACATCCCAATGTACAGGCCTACTCTGAGTTGCTCTTCGTCCAGAACACATCCCAGAGTACAGGCCAACTCTGAGTTGCTCTTCAACCACAACAAATCCCAGTATACAGGCCAACTCTGAGTCGCTCTTCATCCAGAACACATCCCAGTGTACAGGCCAACTTCAGGTTGCATTTCATCCAGAAAACATCCCAGTGTACAGGCCAACTCTGGGTCGCTCTTTATCCAGGACACATCCCAGAGTACAGGCCAACTCTGAGTCGCTCTTTATCCAGAACACATTCCAGTGTATAGACCAACTCTGGGTTGCACTACATCCAGAACACATCCGATTGTATAGGCCAACCCTGAGTCTCTCTTTATCCAGAACACATCCCAATGTACAGGCCAACTCTGGGTCGCTCTTTATCCAGAACACATCCCAGTGTATAGGGCCAACTCTGGGTTGCTTTTCATCCAGAACACAACCCAGTGTATAGGCCAACTCTGAGTCGCTCTTTATCCAGAACACATCCCAGAGTACAGGCCAATTTCACGTTGCTTTTCATCCAGAACACATCCCAATGTACAGGCCAACTCTGAGTCGCTCTTTATCCAGAACACATCCCAGTGTATAGGCCAACTCTGGGTTGCTCTTTATCCAGAACACATCCCAATGTACAGGCCAACTCTGGGTCGCTCTTTATCCAGAACACATCCTAATGTACAAGCCAACTTCGCCTCACTGTTCATCCAGAACACACCCCAGAGTACAGGCCAATTCAATGTTGCTCTTCATCCAGAACACATCCCAGAGTACAGGCCAACTCTGAGTCTCTCTTTATCCAGAACAGATCCCAGTGTATAGGCCAACTATAGGTTGCTCTTCATCCAGAACACATCCCACTGTATAGGCCAACTCTGAGTCGCTCTTTATCCAGAACACATCCCAGAGTACAGGCCAATTTCAGGTTGCTCTTCATCCAGAACACATCCCAGAGTACAGGCCAACTCTGAGTTGCTCTTCATCCAGAACACATCCTAGAGTACAGGCCAACTCTGAGTTGCTCTTTATCCAGAACACATCCCAGTGTATAGGCCAACTCTGGGTTGCTCTTCATCCAGAACACATCCCACTGTATAGGCTAACTCTGAGTTGCTCTTTATCCAGAACACATCCCAGAGTACAGGCCAACTCTGAGTTGCTCTTTACCCAGAACACATCCCAGTGCATAGGCCAACTCTGGGTTGCTCTTCATCCAGAACACATCCTAGTGTACAAGCCAACTCCATGTTGCTCTTCATCCAGAACACATCCCATTGTATAGGCCAACTCTGAGTCTCTCTTTATCCAGAACACATCCCAGTGTACAGCCCAACTTTGGGTCGCTCTTTACCCAAAACACATCCTAATGTAAAAGCCAACCCCGCCTCGCAATTCATCCAGAACACATCCTAGTGTAAAGGGCAACTCTGAGTTGCTCTTCATCCAGAACACATCCTAATGTACAAGCCAACTCCGCCTCGCTGTTCATCCAGAACACATCCCAGAGTACGGGCAAACTCCGTGTCGTTCTTCATCCAGAACACATCCCAGAGTACAGGCCAACTCTGGGTTGCTCTTTATCCAGAACACATCCCAGTGTATAGGCCAACTCTGAGTCGCTCTTTATCCAGAACACATCCCAGAGTACAGGCCAATTTCACGTTGCTTTTCATCCAGAAAACATCCCAGTGTACAGGCCAACTCTGAGTCGCTCTTTATCCAGAACACATCCCAATGTACAGGCCAACTCTGAGTTGCTCTTCGTCCAGAACACATCCCAGAGTACAGGCCAACTCTGAGTCGCTCTTCATCCAGAACACATCCCAGTGTACAGGCCAACTTCAGGTTGCATTTCATCCAGAAAACATCCCAGTGTACAGGCCAACTCTGGGTCGCTCTTTATCCAGGACACATCCCAGAGTACAGGCCAACTCTGAGTCGCTCTTTATCCAGAACACATTCCAGTGTATAGACCAACTCTGGGTTGCACTTCATCCAGAACACATCCGATTGTAAAGGCCAACTCTGAGTCTCTCTTTATCCAGAACACATCCCAATGTACAGGCCAACTCTGGGTCGCTCTTTATCCAGAACACATCCCAGTGTATAGGGCCAACTCTGGGTTGCTTTTCATCCAGAACACAACCCAGTGTATAGGCCAACTCTGAGTCGCTCTTTATCCAGAACACATCCCAGAGTACAGGCCAATTTCACGTTGCTTTTCATCCAGAACACATCCCAGAGTACAGGCCAACTCTGAGTCTCTCTTTATCCAGAACAGATCCCAGTGTATAGGCCAACTATAGGTTGCTCTTCATCCAGAACACATCCCACTGTATAGGCCAACTCTGAGTCGCTCTTTATCCAGAACACATCCCAGAGTACAGGCCAATTTCAGGTTGCTCTTCAACCAGAACACATCCCAGAGTACAGGCCAACTCTGAGTTGCTCTTCATCCAGAACACATCCTAGAGTACAGGCCAACTCTGAGTTGCTCTTTATCCAGAACACATCCCAGTGTATAGGCCAACTCTGGGTTGCTCTTCATCCAGAACACATCCCACTGTATAGGCTAACTCTGAGTTGCTCTTTATCCAGAACACATCCCAGTGTACAGGCCAACTTTGGGTCGCTCTTTACCCAAAACACATCCTAATGTAAAAGCCAACCCCGCCTCGCAATTCATCCAGAACACATCCTAGTGTAAAGGGCAACTCTGAGGTGCTCTTCAACCACAACAAATCCCAGTATACAGGCCAACTCTGAGTCGCTCTTCATCCAGAACACATCCCAGTGTACAGGCCAACTTCAGGTTGCATTTCATCCAGAAAACATCCCAGTGTACAGGCCAACTCTGAGTCTCTCTTCATCCAGAACACATCCCAGTGTACAGGCCAACTTTGGGTCGCTCTTTACCCAAAACACATCCAAATGTAAAAGCCAACCCCGCCTCGCAATTCATCCAGAACACATCCTAGTGTAAAGGGCAACTCTGAGTTGCGCTTCATCCAGAACACATCCTGATGTACAAGCCAACTCCGCCTCGCTGTTCATCCAGAACACATCCCAGAGTACGGGCAAACTCCGTGTCGTTCTTCATCCAGAACACATCCCAGAGTACAGGCCAACTCTGGGTCGCTCTTTATCTAGAACACATCCCAGAGTGCAGGCCAATTTCACGTTGCTTTCATCCAGAACACATCCCAGTGTATAGGGCCAACTCTAGGTTGCTCTTTATCCAGAACACATCCCACTGTATAGGCCAACTCTGAGTCGCTCTTTATCCAGAACACATCCCAGAGTACAGGCCAATTTCACGTTGCTTTTCATCCAGAAAACATCCCAGTGTACAGGCCAACTCTGAGTCGCTCTTTATCCAGAACACATCCCAGTGTATAGTCCAACTCTGGGTTGCTCTTCATCCAGAACACATCCCAGTGTATAGGCCAACTCTGGGTTGCTCTTTATCCAGAACACATCCCAATGTACAGGCCAACTCTGAGTTGCTCTTCGTCCAGAACACATCCCAGAGTACAGGCCAACTCTGAGTTGCTCTTCAACCACAACAAATCCCAGTATACAGGCCAACTCTGAGTCGCTCTTCATCCAGAACACATCCCAGTGTATAGACCAACTCTGGGTTGCACTTCATCCAGAACACATCCCATTGTATAGGCCAACTCTGAGTCTCTCTTTATCCAGAACACATCCCAATGTACAGGCAAACTCTGGGTCGCTCTTAATCCAGAACACATCCCAGTGTATAGGGCCAAATCTGGGTTGCTTTTCATCCAGAACACAACCCAGTGTATAGGCCAAGTCTGAGTCGCTCTTTATCCAGAACACATCCCAGAGTACAGGCCAATTTCACGTTGCTTTTCATCCAGAACACATCCCAGTGTACAGGCCAACTCTGAGTCGCTCTTTATCCAGAACACATCCCAGTGTATAGGCCAACTCTGGGTTGCTCTTTATCCAGAACACATCCCAATGTACAGGCCAACTCTGGGTCGCTCTTTATCCAGAACACATCCTAATGTACAAGCCAACTTCGCCTCACTGTTCATCCAGAACACACCCCAGAGTACAGGCCAATTCAATGTTGCTCTTCATCCAGAACACATCCCAGAGTACAGGCCAACTCTGAGTCTCTCTTTATCCAGAACAGATCCCAGTGTATAGGCCAACTATAGGTTGCTCTTCATCCAGAACACATCCCACTGTATAGGCCAACTCTGAGTCGCTCTTTATCCAGAACACATCCCAGAGTACAGGCCAATTTCAGGTTGCTCTTCATCCAGAACACATCCCAGAGTACAGGCCAACTCTGAGTTGCTCTTCATCCAGAACACATCCTAGAGTACAGGCCAACTCTGAGTTGCTCTTTATCCAGAACACATCCCAGTGTATAGGCCAACTCTGGGTTGCTCTTCATCCAGAACACATCCCACTGTATAGGCTAACTCTGAGTTGCTCTTTATCCAGAACACATCCCAGAGTACAGGCCAACTCTGAGTTGCTCTTTACCCAGAACACATCCCAGTGCATAGGCCAACTCTGGGTTGCTCTTCATCCAGAACACATCCTAGTGTACAAGCCAACTCCATGTTGCTCTTCATCCAGAACACATCCCATTGTATAGGCCAACTCTGAGTCTCTCTTTATCCAGAACACATCCCAGTGTACAGGCCAACTTTGGGTCGCTCTTTACCCAAAACACATCCTAATGTAAAAGCCAACCCCGCCTCGCAATTCATCCAGAACACATCCTAGTGTAAAGGGCAACTCTGAGTTGCTCTTCATCCAGAACACATCCTAATGTACAAGCCAACTCCGCCTCGCTGTTCATCCAGAACACATCCCAGAGTACGGGCAAACTCCGTGTCGTTCTTCATCCAGAACACATCCCAGAGTACAGGCCAACTCTGGGTTGCTCTTTATCCAGAACACATCCCAGTGTATAGGCCAACTCTGAGTCGCTCTTTATCCAGAACACATCCCAGAGTACAGGCCAATTTCACGTTGCTTTTCATCCAGAAAACATCCCAGTGTACAGGCCAACTCTGAGTCGCTCTTTATCCAGAACATATCCCAATGTACAGGCCAACTCTGAGTTGCTCTTCGTCCAGAACACATCCCAGAGTACAGGCCAACTCTGAGTCGCTCTTCATCCAGAACACATCCCAGTGTACAGGCCAACTTCAGGTTGCATTTCATCCAGAAAACATCCCAGTGTACAGGCCAACTCTGGGTCGCTCTTTATCCAGGACACATCCCAGAGTACAGGCCAACTCTGAGTCGCTCTTTATCCAGAACACATTCCAGTGTATAGACCAACTCTGGGTTGCACTTCATCCAGAACACATCCCATTGTATAGGCCAACTCTGAGTCTCTCTTTATCCAGAACACATCCCAATGTACAGGCCAACTCTGGGTCGCTCTTTATCCAGAACACATCCCAGTGTATAGGGCCAACTCTGGGTTGCTTTTCATCCAGAACACAACCCAGTGTATAGGCCAACTCTGAGTCGCTCTTTATCCAGAACACATCCCAGAGTACAGGCCAATTTCACGTTGCTTTTCATCCAGAACACATCCCAATGTACAGGCCAACTCTGAGTCGCTCTTTATCCAGAACACATCCCAGTGTATAGGCCAACTCTGGGTTGCTCTTTATCCAGAACACATCCCAATGTACAGGCCAACTCTGGGTCGCTCTTTATCCAGAACACATCCTAATGTACAAGCCAACTTCGCCTCACTGTTCATCCAGAACACACCCCAGAGTACAGGCCAATTCAATGTTGCTCTTCATCCAGAACACATCCCAGAGTACAGGCCAACTCTGAGTCTCTCTTTATCCAGAACAGATCCCAGTGTATAGGCCAACTATAGGTTGCTCTTCATCCAGAACACATCCCACTGTATAGGCCAACTCTGAGTCGCTCTTTATCCAGAACACATCCCAGAGTACAGGCCAATTTCAGGTTGCTCTTCATCCAGAACACATCCCAGAGTACAGGCCAACTCTGAGTTGCTCTTCATCCAGAACACATCCTAGAGTACAGGCCAACTCTGAGTTGCTCTTTATCCAGAACACATCCCAGTGTATAGGCCAACTCTGGGTTGCTCTTCATCCAGAACACATCCCACTGTATAGGCTAACTCTGAGTTGCTCTTTATCCAGAACACATCCCAGAGTACAGGCCAACTCTGAGTTGCTCTTTACCCAGAACACATCCCAGTGCATAGGCCAACTCTGGGTTGCTCTTCATCCAGAACACATCCTAGTGTACAAGCCAACTCCATGTTGCTCTTCATCCAGAACACATCCCATTGTATAGGCCAACTCTGAGTCTCTCTTTATCCAGAACACATCCCAGTGTACAGGCCAACTTTGGGTCGCTCTTTACCCAAAACACATCCTAATGTAAAAGCCAACCCCGCCTCGCAATTCATCCAGAACACATCCTAGTGTAAAGGGCAACTCTGAGTTGCTCTTCATCCAGAACACATCCTAATGTACAAGCCAACTCCGCCTCGCTGTTCATCCAGAACACATCCCAGAGTACGGGCAAACTCCGTGTCGTTCTTCATCCAGAACACATCCCAGAGTACAGGCCAACTCTGGGTTGCTCTTTATCCAGAACACATCCCAGTGTATAGGCCAACTCTGAGTCGCTCTTTATCCAGAACACATCCCAGAGTACAGGCCAATTTCACGTTGCTTTTCATCCAGAAAACATCCCAGTGTACAGGCCAACTCTGAGTCGCTCTTTATCCAGAACACATCCCAATGTACAGGCCAACTCTGAGTTGCTCTTCGTCCAGAACACATCCCAGAGTACAGGCCAACTCTGAGTCGCTCTTCATCCAGAACACATCCCAGTGTACAGGCCAACTTCAGGTTGCATTTCATCCAGAAAACATCCCAGTGTACAGGCCAACTCTGGGTCGCTCTTTATCCAGGACACATCCCAGAGTACAGGCCAACTCTGAGTCGCTCTTTATCCAGAACACATTCCAGTGTATAGACCAACTCTGGGTTGCACTTCATCCAGAACACATCCCATTGTATAGGCCAACTCTGAGTCTCTCTTTATCCAGAACACATCCCAATGTACAGGCCAACTCTGGGTCGCTCTTTATCCAGAACACATCCCAGTGTATAGGGCCAACTCTGGGTTGCTTTTCATCCAGAACACAACCCAGTGTATAGGCCAACTCTGAGTCGCTCTTTATCCAGAACACATCCCAGAGTACAGGCCAATTTCACGTTGCTTTTCATCCAGAACACATCCCAATGTACAGGCCAACTCTGAGTCGCTCTTTATCCAGAACACATCCCAGTGTATAGGCCAACTCTGGGTTGCTCTTTATCCAGAACACATCCCAATGTACAGGCCAACTCTGGGTCGCTCTTTATCCAGAACACATCCTAATGTACAAGCCAACTTCGCCTCACTGTTCATCCAGAACACACCCCAGAGTACAGGCCAATTCAATGTTGCTCTTCATCCAGAACACATCCCAGAGTACAGGCCAACTCTGAGTCTCTCTTTATCCAGAACAGATCCCAGTGTATAGGCCAACTATAGGTTGCTCTTCATCCAGAACACATCCCACTGTATAGGCCAACTCTGAGTCGCTCTTTATCCAGAACACATCCCAGAGTACAGGCCAATTTCAGGTTGCTCTTCATCCAGAACACATCCCAGAGTACAGGCCAACTCTGAGTTGCTCTTCATCCAGAACACATCCTAGAGTACAGGCCAACTCTGAGTTGCTCTTTATCCAGAACACATCCCAGTGTATAGGCCAACTCTGGGTTGCTCTTCATCCAGAACACATCCCACTGTATAGGCTAACTCTGAGTTGCTCTTTATCCAGAACACATCCCAGAGTACAGGCCAACTCTGAGTTGCTCTTCATCCAGAACACATCCTAGAGTACAGGCCAACTCTGAGTTGCTCTTTATCCAGAACACATCCCAGTGTATAGGCCAACTCTGGGTTGCTCTTCATCCAGAACACATCCCACTGTATAGGCTAACTCTGAGTTGCTCTTTATCCAGAACACATCCCAGTGTACAGGCCAACTTTGGGTCGCTCTTTACCCAAAACACATCCTAATGTAAAAGCCAACCCCGCCTCGCAATTCATCCAGAACACATCCTAGTGTAAAGGGCAACTCTGAGGTGCTCTTCAACCACAACAAATCCCAGTATACAGGCCAACTCTGAGTCGCTCTTCATCCAGAACACATCCCAGTGTACAGGCCAACTTCAGGTTGCATTTCATCCAGAAAACATCCCAGTGTACAGGCCAACTCTGAGTCTCTCTTCATCCAGAACACATCCCAGTGTACAGGCCAACTTTGGGTCGCTCTTTACCCAAAACACATCCAAATGTAAAAGCCAACCCCGCCTCGCAATTCATCCAGAACACATCCTAGTGTAAAGGGCAACTCTGAGTTGCGCTTCATCCAGAACACATCCTAATGTACAAGCCAACTCCGCCTCGCTGTTCATCCAGAACACATCCCAGAGTACGGGCAAACTCCGTGTCGTTCTTCATCCAGAACACATCCCAGAGTACAGGCCAACTCTGGGTCGCTCTTTATCTAGAACACATCCCAGAGTGCAGGCCAATTTCACGTTGCTTTCATCCAGAACACATCCCAGTGTATAGGGCCAACTCTAGGTTGCTCTTTATCCAGAACACATCCCACTGTATAGGCCAACTCTGAGTCGCTCTTTATCCAGAACACATCCCAGAGTACAGGCCAATTTCACGTTGCTTTTCATCCAGAACACATCCCAGTGTACAAGCCAACTCTGGGTTGCTCTTCATCCAGAACACATCCCACTGTATAGGCTAACTCTGAGTTGCTCTTTATCCAGAACACATCCCAGTGTACAGGCCAACTTTGGGTCGCTCTTTACCCAAAACACATCCTAATGTAAAAGCCAACCCCGCCTCGCAATTCATCCAGAACACATCCTAGTGTAAAGGGCAACTCTGAGGTGCTCTTCAACCACAACAAATCCCAGTATACAGGCCAACTCTGAGTCGCTCTTCATCCAGAACACATCCCAGTGTACAGGCCAACTTCAGGTTGCATTTCATCCAGAAAACATCCCAGTGTACAGGCCAACTCTGAGTCTCTCTTCATCCAGAACACATCCCAGTGTACAGGCCAACTTTGGGTCGCTCTTTACCCAAAACACATCCAAATGTAAAAGCCAACCCCGCCTCGCAATTCATCCAGAACACATCCTAGTGTAAAGGGCAACTCTGAGTTGCGCTTCATCCAGAACACATCCTGATGTACAAGCCAACTCCGCCTCGCTGTTCATCCAGAACACATCCCAGAGTACGGGCAAACTCCGTGTCGTTCTTCATCCAGAACACATCCCAGAGTACAGGCCAACTCTGGGTCGCTCTTTATCTAGAACACATCCCAGAGTGCAGGCCAATTTCACGTTGCTTTCATCCAGAACACATCCCAGTGTATAGGGCCAACTCTAGGTTGCTCTTTATCCAGAACACATCCCACTGTATAGGCCAACTCTGAGTCGCTCTTTATCCAGAACACATCCCAGAGTACAGGCCAATTTCACGTTGCTTTTCATCCAGAAAACATCCCAGTGTACAGGCCAACTCTGAGTCGCTCTTTATCCAGAACACATCCCAGTGTATAGTCCAACTCTGGGTTGCTCTTCATCCAGAACACATCCCAGTGTATAGGCCAACTCTGGGTTGCTCTTTATCCAGAACACATCCCAATGTACAGGCCAACTCTGAGTTGCTCTTCGTCCAGAACACATCCCAGAGTACAGGCCAACTCTGAGTTGCTCTTCAACCACAACAAATCCCAGTATACAGGCCAACTCTGAGTCGCTCTTCATCCAGAACACATCCCAGTGTACAGGCCAACTTCAGGTTGCATTTCATCCAGAAAACATCCCAGTGTACAGGCCAACTCTGGGTCGCTCTTTATCCAGGACACATCCCAGAGTACAGGCCAACTCTGAGTCGCTCTTTATCCAGAACACATTCCAGTGTATAGACCAACTCTGGGTTGCACTTCATCCAGAACACATCCCATTGTATAGGCCAACTCTGAGTCTCTCTTTATCCAGAACACATCCCAATGTACAGGCCAACTCTGGGTCGCTCTTTATCCAGAACACATCCCAGTGTATAGGGCCAACTCTGGGTTGCTTTTCATCCAGAACACAACCCAGTGTATAGGCCAACTCTGAGTCGCTCTTTATCCAGAACACATCCCAGAGTACAGGCCAATTTCACGTTGCTTTTCATCCAGAACACATCCCAATGTACAGGCCAACTCTGAGTCGCTCTTTATCCAGAACACATCCCAGTGTATAGGCCAACTCTGGGTTGCTCTTTATCCAGAACACATCCCAATGTACAGGCCAACTCTGGGTCGCTCTTTATCCAGAACACATCCTAATGTACAAGCCAACTTCGCCTCACTGTTCATCCAGAACACACCCCAGAGTACAGGCCAATTCAATGTTGCTCTTCATCCAGAACACATCCCAGAGTACAGGCCAACTCTGAGTCTCTCTTTATCCAGAACAGATCCCAGTGTATAGGCCAACTATAGGTTGCTCTTCATCCAGAACACATCCCACTGTATAGGCCAACTCTGAGTCGCTCTTTATCCAGAACACATCCCAGAGTACAGGCCAATTTCAGGTTGCTCTTCATCCAGAACACATCCCAGAGTACAGGCCAACTCTGAGTTGCTCTTCATCCAGAACACATCCTAGAGTACAGGCCAACTCTGAGTTGCTCTTTATCCAGAACACATCCCAGTGTATAGGCCAACTCTGGGTTGCTCTTCATCCAGAACACATCCCACTGTATAGGCTAACTCTGAGTTGCTCTTTATCCAGAACACATCCCAGAGTACAGGCCAACTCTGAGTTGCTCTTCATCCAGAACACATCCTAGAGTACAGGCCAACTCTGAGTTGCTCTTTATCCAGAACACATCCCAGTGTATAGGCCAACTCTGGGTTGCTCTTCATCCAGAACACATCCCACTGTATAGGCTAACTCTGAGTTGCTCTTTATCCAGAACACATCCCAGTGTACAGGCCAACTTTGGGTCGCTCTTTACCCAAAACACATCCTAATGTAAAAGCCAACCCCGCCTCGCAATTCATCCAGAACACATCCTAGTGTAAAGGGCAACTCTGAGGTGCTCTTCAACCACAACAAATCCCAGTATACAGGCCAACTCTGAGTCGCTCTTCATCCAGAACACATCCCAGTGTACAGGCCAACTTCAGGTTGCATTTCATCCAGAAAACATCCCAGTGTACAGGCCAACTCTGAGTCTCTCTTCATCCAGAACACATCCCAGTGTACAGGCCAACTTTGGGTCGCTCTTTACCCAAAACACATCCAAATGTAAAAGCCAACCCCGCCTCGCAATTCATCCAGAACACATCCTAGTGTAAAGGGCAACTCTGAGTTGCGCTTCATCCAGAACACATCCTAATGTACAAGCCAACTCCGCCTCGCTGTTCATCCAGAACACATCCCAGAGTACGGGCAAACTCCGTGTCGTTCTTCATCCAGAACACATCCCAGAGTACAGGCCAACTCTGGGTCGCTCTTTATCTAGAACACATCCCAGAGTGCAGGCCAATTTCACGTTGCTTTCATCCAGAACACATCCCAGTGTATAGGGCCAACTCTAGGTTGCTCTTTATCCAGAACACATCCCACTGTATAGGCCAACTCTGAGTCGCTCTTTATCCAGAACACATCCCAGAGTACAGGCCAATTTCACGTTGCTTTTCATCCAGAACACATCCCAGTGTACAGGCCAACTCTGAGTCGCTCTTTATCCAGAACGCATCCCAGTGTATAGTCCAACTCTGGGTTGCTCTTCATCCAGAACACATCCCAGTGTATAGGCCAACTCTGGGTTGCTCTTTATCCAGAACACATCCCAATGTACAGGCCAACTCTGAGTTGCTCTTCGTCCAGAACACATCCCAGAGTACAGGCCAACTCTGAGTTGCTCTTCAACCACAACAAATCCCAGTATACAGGCCAACTCTGAGTCGCTCTTCATCCAGAACACATCCCAGTGTACAGGCCAACTTCAGGTTGCATTTCATCCAGAAAACATCCCAGTGTACAGGCCAACTCTGGGTCGCTCTTTATCCAGGACACATCCCAGAGTACAGGCCAACTCTGAGTCGCTCTTTATCCAGAACACATTCCAGTGTATAGACCAACTCTGGGTTGCACTTCATCCAGAACACATCCCATTGTATAGGCCAACTCTGAGTCTCTCTTTATCCAGAACACATCCCAATGTACAGGCAAACTCTGGGTCGCTCTTAATCCAGAACACATCCCAGTGTATAGGGCCAAATCTGGGTTGCTTTTCATCCAGAACACAACCCAGTGTATAGGCCAACTCTGAGTCGCTCTTTATCCAGAACACATCCCAGAGTACAGGCCAATTTCACGTTGCTTTTCATCCAGAACACATCCCAGTGTACAGGCCAACTCTGAGTCGCTCTTTATCCAGAACACATCCCAGTGTATAGGCCAACTCTGGGTTGCTCTTTATCCAGAACACATCCCAATGTACAGGCCAACTCTGGGTCGCTCTTTATCCAGAACACATCCTAATGTACAAGCCAACTTCGCCTCACTGTTCATCCAGAACACACCCCAGAGTACAGGCCAATTCAATGTTGCTCTTCATCCAGAACACATCCCATAGTACAGGCCAACTCTGAGTCTCTCTTTATCCAGAACAGATCCCAGTGTATAGGCCAACTATAGGTTGCTCTTCATCCAGAACACATCCCACTGTATAGGCCAACTCTGGGTCGCTCTTTATCCAGAACACATCCCAGTGTATAGGGCCAACTCTGGGTTGCTTTTCATCCAGAACACAACCCAGTGTATAGGCCAACTCTGAGTCGCTCTTTATCCAGAACACATCCCAGAGTACAGGCCAATTTCACGTTGCTTTTCATCCAGAACACATCCCAGTGTACAGGCCAACTCTGAGTCGCTCTTTATCCAGAACACATCCCAGTGTATAGGCCAACTCTGGGTTGCTCTTTATCCAGAACACATCCCAATGTACAGGCCAACTCTTGTTCGCTCTTTATCCAGAACACATCCTAATGTACAAGCCAACTTCGCCTCACTGTTCATCCAGAACACAGCCCAGAGTACAGGCCAATTCAATGTTGCTCTTCATCCAGAACACATCCCAGAGTACAGGCCAACTCTGAGTCTCTCTTTATCCAGAACAGATCCCAGTGTATAGGCCAACTATAGGTTGCTCTTCATCCAGAACACATCCCACTGTATAGGCCAACTCTGAGTCGCTCTTTATCCAGAACACATCCCAGAGTACAGGCCAATTTCAGGTTGCTCTTCATCCAGAACACATCCCAGTGTACAGGCCAACTCCATGTCGTTCTTCATCCAGAACACATCCCAGAGTACAGGCCAACTCTGAGTTGCTCTTCATCCAGAACACATCCTAGACTACAGGCCAACTCTGAGTTGCTCTTTATCTAGAACACATCCCAGTGTATAAGCCAACTCTGGGTTGCTCTTCATCCAGAACACATCCCACTGTATAGGCTAACTCTGAGTTGCTCTTTATCCAGAACACATCCCAGAGTACAGGCCAACTCTGAGTTGCTCTTTATCCAGAACACATCCCAGTGCATAGGCCAACTCTGGGTTGCTCTTCGTCCAGAACACATCCTAGTGTACAAGCCAACTCTGAGTTGCTCTTCATCCAGAACACATCCCATTGTATAGGCCAACTCTGGGTTCGCTCTTCATCCAGAACACATCCCATTGTATAGGCCAACTCTGAGTCTCTCTTTACCTAGAACACATCCCAATGTACAGGACAACTCTGGGTCGTTCTTTATCCAGAACAAATCCCAGAGTACAGGCCAATTTCACGTTGCTTTTCATCCAGAACACATCCCAGTGTACAGGCCAACTCTGAGTCGCTCTCTATCCAGAACGCATCCCAATGTACAGGCCAACTCTGAGTCGCTCTTTATCCAGAACACATCCCAGTGTACAGGCCAATTTCACGTTGCTTTTCATCCAGAACACATCTCAGTGTACAGGCCAACTCTGAGTCGCTCTTTATCCAGAACACATTCCAGTGTACAGACCAACTCTGGGTTGCTCTTTATCTAGAACACATCCCAGTGTATAGGCCAACTCTGGGTTGCTCTTCATCCAGAACACATCCCACTGTATAGGCTAACTCTGAGTTGCTCTTTATCCAGAACACATCCCAGAGTACAGGCCAACTCTGAGTTGCTCTTTATCCAGAACACATCCCAGTGCATAGGCCAACTCTGGGTTGCTCTTCGTCCAGAACACATCCTAGTGTACAAGCCAACTCCATGTTGCTCTTCATCCAGAACACATCCCATTGTATAGGCCAACTCTGGGTTCGCTCTTCATCCAGAACACATCCCATTGTATAGGCCAACTCTGAGTCTCTCTTTACCTAGAACACATCCCAATGTACAGGACAACTCTGGGTCGTTCTTTATCCAGAACAAATCCCAGAGTACAGGCCAATTTCACGTTGCTTTTCATCCAGAACACATCCCAGTGTACAGGCCAACTCTGAGTCGCTCTCTATCCAGAACACATCCCAATGTACAGGCCAACTCTGAGTCGCTCTTTATCCAGAACACATCCCATAGTACAGGCCAATTTCACGTTGCTTTTCATCCAGAACACATCTCAGTGTACAGGCCAACTCTGAGTCGCTCTTTATCCAGAACACATTCCAGTGTATAGACCAACTCTGGGTTGCTCTTCATCCAGAACACATCCCATTGTATAGGCCAACTCTGAGTCTCTCTTTATCCAGAACACATCCCAATGTACAGGCCAACTCTGGGTCGCTCTTTATCCAGAACACATCCCAGTGTATAGGGCCAACTCTGGGTTGCTTTTCATCCAGAACACATCCCAGTGTATAGGCCAACTCTGAGTCGCTCTTTATCCAGAACACATCCCAGAGTACAGGCCAATTTCACGTTGCTTTTCATCCAGAACACATCCCAGTGTACAGGCCAACTCTGAGTCGCTCTTTATCCAGAACACATCCCAGTGAATAGGCCAACTCTGGGTTGCTCTTTATCCAGAACACATCCCAATGTACAGGCCAACTCTGGGTCGCTCTTTATCCAGAACACATCCTAATGTACAAGCCAACTTCGCCTCACTGTTCATCCAGAACACACCCCAGAGTACAGGCCAATTCAATGTTGCTCTTCATCCAGAACACATCCCAGAGTACAGGCCAACTCTGAGTCTCTCTTTATCCAGAACAGATCCCAGTGTATAGGCCAACTATAGGTTGCTCTTCATCCAGAACACATCCCACTGTAAAGGCCAACTCTTTGTCGCTCTTTATCCAGAACACATCCCAGAGTACAGGCCAATTTCAGGTTGCTCTTCATCCAGAACACATCCCAGAGTACAGGCCAACTCTGAGTTGCTCTTCATCCAGAACACATCCTAGAGTACAGGCCAACTCTGAGTTGCTCTTTATCCAGAACACATCCCAGTGTATAGGCCAACTCTGGGTTGCTCTTCATCCAGAACACATCCCACTGTATAGGCTAACTCTGAGTTGCTCTTTATCCAGAACACATCCCAGAGTACAGGCCAACTCTGAGTTGCTCTTTACCCAGAACACATCCCAGTGCATAGGCCAACTCTGGGTTGCTCTTCATCCAGAACACATCCTAGTGTACAAGCCAACTCCATGTTGCTCTTCATCCAGAACACATCCCATTGTATAGGCCAACTCTGAGTCTCTCTTTATCCAGAACACATCCCAGTGTACAGGCCAACTTTGGGTCGCTCTTTACCCAAAACACATCCTAATGTAAAAGCCAACCCCGCCTCGCAATTCATCCAGAACACATCCTAGTGTAAAGGGCAACTCTGAGTTGCTCTTCATCCAGAACACATCCTAATGTACAAGCCAACTCCGCCTCGCTGTTCATCCAGAACACATCCCAGAGTACGGGCAAACTCCGTGTCGTTCTTCATCCAGAACACATCCCAGAGTACAGGCCAACTCTGGGTCGCTCTTTATCTAGAACACATCCCAGAGTGCAGGCCAATTTCACGTTGCTTTCATCCAGAACACATCCCAGTGTATAGGGCCAACTCTAGGTTGCTCTTTATCCAGAACACATCCCACTGTATAGGCCAACTCTGAGTCGCTCTTTATCCAGAACACATCCCAGAGTACAGGCCAATTTCACGTTGCTTTTCATCCAGAACACATCCCAGTGTACAGGCCAACTCTGAGTCGCTCTTTATCCAGAACACATCCCAGTGTATAGTCCAACTCTGGGTTGCTCTTCATCCAGAACACATCCCAGTGTATAGGCCAACTCTGGGTTGCTCTTTATCCAGAACACATCCCAATGTACAGGCCAACTCTGAGTTGCTCTTCGTCCAGAACACATCCCAGAGTACAGGCCAACTCTGAGTTGCTCTTCAACCACAACAAATCCCAGTATACAGGCCAACTCTGAGTCGCTCTTCATCCAGAACACATCCCAGTGTACAGGCCAACTTCAGGTTGCATTTCATCCAGAAAACATCCCAGTGTACAGGCCAACTCTGGGTCGCTCTTTATCCAGGACATATCCCAGAGTACAGGCCAACTCTGAGTCGCTCTTTATCCAGAACACATTCCAGTGTATAGACCAACTCTGGGTTGCACTTCATCCAGAACACATCCCATTGTATAGGCCAACTCTGAGTCTCTCTTTATCCAGAACACATCCCAATGTACAGGCCAACTCTGGGTCGCTCTTTATCCAGAACACATCCCAGTGTATAGGGCCAACTCTGGGTTGCTTTTCATCCAGAACACAACCCAGTGTATAGGCCAACTCTGAGTCGCTCTTTATCCAGAACACATCCCAGAGTACAGGCCAATTTCACGTTGCTTTTCATCCAGAACACATCCCAGTGTACAGGCCAACTCTGAGTCGCTCTTTATCCAGAACACATCCCAGTGTATAGGCCAACTCTGGGTTGCTCTTTATCCAGAACACATCCCAATGTACAGGCCAACTCTGGGTCGCTCTTTATCCAGAACACATCCTAATGTACAAGCCAACTTCGCCTCACTGTTCATCCAGAACACACCCCAGAGTACAGGCCAATTCAATGTTGCTCTTCATCCAGAACACATCCCAGAGTACAGGCCAACTCTGAGTCTCTCTTTATCCAGAACAGATCCCAGTGTATAGGCCAACTATAGGTTGCTCTTCATCCAGAACACATCCCACTGTATAGGCCAACTCTGAGTCGCTCTTTATCCAGAACACATCCCAGAGTACAGGCCAATTTCAGGTTGCTCTTCATCCAGAACACATCCCAGAGTACAGGCCAACTCTGAGTTGCTCTTCATCCAGAACACATCCTAGAGTACAGGCCAACTCTGAGTTGCTCTTTATCCAGAACACATCCCAGTGTATAGGCCAACTCTGGGTTGCTCTTCATCCAGAACACATCCTAATGTACAAGCCAACTCCGCCTCGCAATTCATCCAGAACACATCCTAGTGTAAAGGGCAACTCTGAGTTGCTCTTCATCCAGAACACATCCTAATGTACAAGCCAACTCCGCCTCGCTGTTCATCCAGAACACATCCCAGAGTACGGGCAAACTCCGTGTCGTTCTTCATCCAGAACACATCCCAGAGTACAGGCCAACTCTGGGTCGCTCTTTATCTAGAACACATCCCAGAGTGCAGGCCAATTTCACGTTGCTTTCATCCAGAACACATCCCAGTGTATAGGACCAACTCTAGGTTGCTCTTTATCCAGAACACATCCCACTGTATAGGCCAACTCTGAGTCGCTCTTTATCCAGAACACATCCAAGAGTACAGGCCAATTTCACGTTGCTCTTCATGCAGAACACATCCCAGTGTACAGGCCAACTCTGAGTCGCTCTTTATCCAGAACACATCCCAGTGTATAGTCCAACTCTGGGTTGCTCTTCATCCAGAACACATCCCAGTGTATAGGCCAACTCTGGGTTGCTCTTTATCCAGAACACATCCCAATGTACAGGCCAACTCTGAGTTGCTCTTCGTCCAGAACACATCCCAGAGTACAGGCCAACTCTGAGTTGCTCTTCAACCACAACAAATCCCAGTATACAGGCCAACTCTGAGTCGCTCTTCATCCAGAACACATCCCAGTGTACAGGCCAACTTCAGGTTGCATTTCATCCAGAAAACATCCCAGTGTACAGGCCAACTCTGGGTCGCTCTTTATCCAGGACACATCCCAGAGTACAGGCCAACTCTGAGTCGCTCTTTATCCAGAACACATTCCAGTGTATAGACCAACTCTGGGTTGCACTTCATCCAGAACACATCCCATTGTATAGGCCAACTCTGAGTCTCTCTTTATCCAGAACACATCCCAATGTACAGGCCAACTCTGGGTCGCTCTTTATCCAGAACACATCCCAGTGTATAGGGCCAACTCTGGGTTGCTTTTCATCCAGAACACATCCCAGTGTATAGGCCAACTCTGAGTCTCTCTTTATCCAGAACACATCCCATAGTACAGGCCAATTTCACGTTGCTTTTCATCCAGAACACATCTCAGTGTACAGGCCAACTCTGAGTCGCTCTTTATCCAGAACACATTCCAGTGTATAGACCAACTCTGGGTTGCTCTTCATCCAGAACACATCCCATTGTATAGGCCAACTCTGAGTCTCTCTTTATCCAGAACACATCCCAATGTACAGGCCAACTCTGGGTCGCTCTTTATCCAGAACACATCCCAGTGTATAGGGCCAACTCTGGGTTGCTTTTCATCCAGAACACATCCCAGTGTATAGGCCAACTCTGAGTCGCTCTTTATCCAGAACACATCCCAGAGTACAGGCCAATTTCACGTTGCTTTTCATCCAGAACACATCCCAGTGTACAGGCCAACTCTGAGTCGCTCTTTATCCAGAACACATCCCAGTGTATAGGCCAACTCTGGGTTGCTCTTTATCCAGAACACATCCCAATGTACAGGCCAACTCTGGGTCGCTCTTTATCCAGAACACATCCTAATGTACAAGCCAACTTCGCCTCACTGTTCATCCAAAACACACCCCAGAGTACAGGCCAATTCAATGTTGCTCTTCATCCAGAACACATCCCAGAGTACAGGCCAACTCTGAGTCTCTCTTTATCCAGAACAGATCCCAGTGTATAGGCCAACTATAGGTTGCTCTTCATCCAGAACACATCCCACTGTAAAGGCCAACTCTTTGTCGCTCTTTATCCAGAACACATCCCAGAGTACAGGCCAATTTCAGGTTGCTCTTCATCCAGAACACATCCCAGAGTACAGGCCAACTCTGAGTTGCTCTTCATCCAGAACACATCCTAGAGTACAGGCCAACTCTGAGTTGCTCTTTATCCAGAACACATCCCAGTGTATAGGCCAACTCTGGGTTGCTCTTCATCCAGAACACATCCCACTGTATAGGCTAACTCTGAGTTGCTCTTTATCCAGAACACATCCCAGAGTACAGGCCAACTCTGAGTTGCTCTTTACCCAGAACACATCCCAGTGCATAGGCCAACTCTGGGTTGCTCTTCATCCAGAACACATCCTAGTGTACAAGCCAACTCCATGTTGCTCTTCATCCAGAACACATCCCATTGTATAGGCCAACTCTGAGTCTCTCTTTATCCAGAACACATCCCAGTGTACAGGCCAACTTTGGGTCGCTCTTTACCCAAAACACATCCTAATGTAAAAGCCAACCCCGCCTCGCAATTCATCCAGAACACATCCTAGTGTAAAGGGCAACTCTGAGTTGCTCTTCATCCAGAACACATCCTAATGTACAAGCCAACTCCGCCTCGCTGTTCATCCAGAACACATCCCAGAGTACGGGCAAACTCCGTGTCGTTCTTCATCCAGAACACATCCCAGAGTACAGGCCAACTCTGGGTCGCTCTTTATCTAGAACACATCCCAGAGTGCAGGCCAATTTCACGTTGCTTTCATCCAGAACACATCCCAGTGTATAGGGCCAACTCTAGGTTGCTCTTTATCCAGAACACATCCCACTGTATAGGCCAACTCTGAGTCGCTCTTTATCCAGAACACATCCCAGAGTACAGGCCAATTTCACGTTGCTTTTCATCCAGAACACATCCCAGTGTACAGGCCAACTCTGAGTCGCTCTTTATCCAGAACACATCCCAGTGTATAGTCCAACTCTGGGTTGCTCTTCATCCAGAACACATCCCAGTGTATAGGCCAACTCTGGGTTGCTCTTTATCCAGAACACATCCCAATGTACAGGCCAACTCTGAGTTGCTCTTCGTCCAGAACACATCCCAGAGTACAGGCCAACTCTGAGTTGCTCTTCAACCACAACAAATCCCAGTATACAGGCCAACTCTGAGTCGCTCTTCATCCAGAACACATCCCAGTGTACAGGCCAACTTCAGGTTGCATTTCATCCAGAAAACATCCCAGTGTACAGGCCAACTCTGGGTCGCTCTTTATCCAGGACACATCCCAGAGTACAGGCCAACTCTGAGTCGCTCTTTATCCAGAACACATTCCAGTGTATAGACCAACTCTGGGTTGCACTTCATCCAGAACACATCCCATTGTATAGGCCAACTCTGAGTCTCTCTTTATCCAGAACACATCCCAATGTACAGGCCAACTCTGGGTCGCTCTTTATCCAGAACACATCCCAGTGTATAGGGCCAACTCTGGGTTGCTTTTCATCCAGAACACAACCCAGTGTATAGGCCAACTCTGAGTCGCTCTTTATCCAGAACACATCCCAGAGTACAGGCCAATTTCACGTTGCTTTTCATCCAGAACACATCCCAGTGTACAGGCCAACTCTGAGTCGCTCTTTATCCAGAACATATCCCAGTGTATAGGCCAACTCTGGGTTGCTCTTTATCCAGAACACATCCCAATGTACAGGCCAACTCTGGGTCGCTCTTTATCCAGAACACATCCTAATGTACAAGCCAACTTCGCCTCACTGTTCATCCAGAACACACCCCAGAGTACAGGCCAATTCAATGTTGCTCTTCATCCAGAACACATCCCAGAGTACAGGCCAACTCTGAGTCTCTCTTTATCCAGAACAGATCCCAGTGTATAGGCCAACTATAGGTTGCTCTTCATCCAGAACACATCCCACTGTATAGGCCAACTCTGAGTCGCTCTTTATCCAGAACACATCCCAGAGTACAGGCCAATTTCAGGTTGCTCTTCATCCAGAACACATCCCAGAGTACAGGCCAACTCTGAGTTGCTCTTCATCCAGAACACATCCTAGAGTACAGGCCAACTCTGAGTTGCTCTTTATCCAGAACACATCCCAGTGTATAGGCCAACTCTGGGTTGCTCTTCATCCAGAACACATCCTAATGTACAAGCCAACTCCGCCTCGCAATTCATCCAGAACACATCCTAGTGTAAAGGGCAACTCTGAGTTGCTCTTCATCCAGAACACATCCTAATGTACAAGCCAACTCCGCCTCGCTGTTCATCCAGAACACATCCCAGAGTACGGGCAAACTCCGTGTCGTTCTTCATCCAGAACACATCCCAGAGTACAGGCCAACTCTGGGTCGCTCTTTATCTAGAACACATCCCAGAGTGCAGGCCAATTTCACGTTGCTTTCATCCAGAACACATCCCAGTGTATAGGGCCAACTCTAGGTTGCTCTTTATCAAGAACACATCCCACTGTATAGGCCAACTCTGAGTCGCTCTTTATCCAGAACACATCCAAGAGTACAGGCCAATTTCACGTTGCTCTTCATGCAGAACACATCCCAGTGTACAGGCCAACTCTGAGTCGCTCTTTATCCAGAACACATCCCAGTGTATAGTCCAACTCTGGGTTGCTCTTCATCCAGAACACATCCCAGTGTATAGGCCAACTCTGGGTTGCTCTTTATCCAGAACACATCCCAATGTACAGGCCAACTCTGAGTTGCTCTTCGTCCAGAACACATCCCAGAGTACAGCCCAACTCTGAGTTGCTCTTCAACCACAACAAATCCCAGTATACAGGCCAACTCTGAGTCGCTCTTCATCCAGAACACATCCCAGTGTACAGGCCAACTTCAGGTTGCATTTCATCCAGAAAACATCCCAGTGTACAGGCCAACTCTGGGTCGCTCTTTATCCAGGACACATCCCAGAGTACAGGCCAACTCTGAGTCGCTCTTTATCCAGAACACATTCCAGTGTATAGACCAACTCTGGGTTGCACTTCATCCAGAACACATCCCATTGTATAGGCCAACTCTGAGTCTCTCTTTATCCAGAACACATCCCAATGTACAGGCCAACTCTGGGTCGCTCTTTATCCAGAACACATCCCAGTGTATAGGGCCAACTCTGGGTTGCTTTTCATCCAGAACACAACCCAGTCTATAGGCCAACTCTGAGTCGCTCTTTATCCAGAACACATCCCAGAGTACAGGCCAATTTCACGTTGCTTTTCATCCAGAACACATCCCAGTGTACAGGCCAACTCTGAGTCGCTCTTTATCCAGAACACATCCCAGTGTATAGGCCAACTCTGGGTTGCTCTTTATCCAGAACACATCCCAATGTACAGGCCAACTCTGGGTCGCTCTTTATCCAGAACACATCCTAATGTACAAGCCAACTTCGCCTCACTGTTCATCCAGAACACACCCCAGAGTACAGGCCAATTCAATGTTGCTCTTCATCCAGAACACATCCCAGAGTACAGGCCAACTCTGAGTCTCTCTTTATCCAGAACAGATCCCAGTGTATAGGCCAACTATAGGTTGTTCTTCATCCAGAACACATCCCACTGTATAGGCCAACTCTGAGTCGCTCTTTATCCAGAACACATCCCAGAGTACAGGCCAATTTCAGGTTGCTCTTCATCCAGAACACATCCCAGAGTACAGGCCAACTCTGAGTTGCTCTTCATCCAGAACACATCCTAGAGTACAGGCCAACTCTGAGTTGCTCTTTATCCAGAACACATCCCAGTGTATAGGCCAACTCTGGGTTGCTCTTCATCCAGAACACATCCCACTGTATAGGCCAACTCTGAGTCGCTCTTTATCCAGAACACATTCCAGTGTATAGACCAACTCTGGGTTGCTCTTCATCCAGAACACATCCCATTGTATAGGCCAACTCTGAGTCTCTCTTTATCCAGAACACATCCCAATGTACAGGCCAACTCTGGGTCGCTCTTTATCCAGAACACATCCCAGTGTATAGGGCCAACTCTGGGTTGCTTTTCATCCAGAACACATCCCAGTGTATAGGCCAACTCTGAGTCGCTCTTTATCCAGAACACATCCCAGAGTACAGGCCAATTTCACGTTGCTTTTCATCCAGAACACATCCCAGTGTACAGGCCAACTCTGAGTCGCTCTTTATCCAGAACACATCCCAGTGTATAGGCCAACTCTGGGTTGCTCTTTATCCAGAACACATCCCAATGTACAGGCCAACTCTGGGTCGCTCTTTATCCAGAACACATCCTAATGTACAAGCCAACTTCGCCTCACTGTTCATCCAGAACACACCCCAGAGTACAGGCCAATTCAATGTTGCTCTTCATCCAGAACACATCCCAGAGTACAGGCCAACTCTGAGTCTCTCTTTATCCAGAACAGATCCCAGTGTATAGGCCAACTATAGGTTGCTCTTCATCCAGAACACATCCCACTGTAAAGGCCAACTCTTTGTCGCTCTTTATCCAGAACACATCCCAGAGTACAGGCCAATTTCAGGTTGCTCTTCATCCAGAACACATCCCAGAGTACAGGCCAACTCTGAGTTGCTCTTCATCCAGAACACATCCCAGTGTATAGGCCAACTCTGGGTTGCTCTTCATCCAGAACACATCCCACTGTATAGGCTAACTCTGAGTTGCTCTTTATCCAGAACACATCCCAGAGTACAGGCCAACTCTGAGTTGCTCTTTACCCAGAACACATCCCAGTGCATAGGCCAACTCTGGGTTGCTCTTCATCCAGAACACATCCTAGTGTACAAGCCAACTCCATGTTGCTCTTCATCCAGAACACATCCCATTGTATAGGCCAACTCTGAGTCTCTCTTTATCCAGAACACATCCCAGTGTACAGGCCAACTTTGGGTCGCTCTTTACCCAAAACACATCCTAATGTAAAAGCCAACCCCGCCTCGCAATTCATCCAGAACACATCCTAGTGTAAAGGGCAACTCTGAGTTGCTCTTCATCCAGAACACATCCTAATGTACAAGCCAACTCCGCCTCGCTGTTCATCCAGAACACATCCCAGAGTACGGGCAAACTCCGTGTCGTTCTTCATCCAGAACACATCCCAGAGTACAGGCCAACTCTGGGTCGCTCTTTATCTAGAACACATCCCAGAGTGCAGGCCAATTTCACGTTGCTTTCATCCAGAACACATCCCAGTGTATAGGGCCAACTCTAGGTTGCTCTTTATCCAGAACACATCCCACTGTATAGGCCAACTCTGAGTCGCTCTTTATCCAGAACACATCCCAGAACACAGGCCAACTCTGAGTTGCTCTTCAACCACAACAAATCCCAGTATACAGGCCAACTCTGAGTCGCTCTTCATCCAGAACACATCCCAGTGTACAGGCCAACTTCAGGTTGCATTTCATCCAGAAAACATCCCAGTGTACAGGCCAACTCTGGGTCGCTCTTTATCCAGGACACATCCCAGAGTACAGGCCAACTCTGAGTCGCTCTTTATCCAGAACACATTCCAGTGTATAGACCAACTCTGGGTTGCACTTCATCCAGAACACATCCCATTGTATAGGCCAACTCTGAGTCTCTCTTTATCCAGAACACATCCCAATGTACAGGCCAACTCTGGGTCGCTCTTTATCCAGAACACATCCCAGTGTATAGGGCCAACTCTGGGTTGCTTTTCATCCAGAACACAACCCAGTGTATAGGCCAACTCTGAGTCGCTCTTTATCCAGAACACATCCCAGAGTACAGGCCAATTTCACGTTGCTTTTCATCCAGAACACATCCCAGTGTACAGGCCAACTCTGAGTCGCTCTTTATCCAGAACACATCCCAGTGTATAGGCCAACTCTGGGTTGCTCTTTATCCAGAACACATCCCAATGTACAGGCCAACTCTGGGTCGCTCTTTATCCAGAACACATCCTAATGTACAAGCCAACTTCGCCTCACTGTTCATCCAGAACACACCCCAGAGTACAGGCCAATTCAATGTTGCTCTTCATCCAGAACACATCCCAGAGTACAGGCCAACTCTGAGTCTCTCTTTATCCAGAACAGATCCCAGTGTATAGGCCAACTATAGGTTGCTCTTCATCCAGAACACATCCCACTGTATAGGCCAACTCTGAGTCGCTCTTTATCCAGAACACATCCCAGAGTACAGGCCAATTTCAGGTTGCTCTTCATCCAGAACACATCCCAGAGTACAGGCCAACTCTGAGTTGCTCTTCATCCAGAACACATCCTAGAGTACAGGCCAACTCTGAGTTGCTCTTTATCCAGAACACATCCCAGTGTATAGGCCAACTCTGGGTTGCTCTTCATCCAGAACACATCCCACTGTATAGGCTAACTCTGAGTTGCTCTTTATCCAGAACACATCCCAGAGTACAGGCCAACTCTGAGTTGCTCTTTACCCAGAACACATCCCAGTGCATAGGCCAACTCTGGGTTGCTCTTCATCCAGAACACATCCTAGTGTACAAGCCAACTCCATGTTGCTCTTCATCCAGAACACATCCCATTGTATAGGCCAACTCTGAGTCTCTCTTTATCCAGAACACATCCCAGTGTACAGGCCAACTTTGGGTCGCTCTTTACCCAAAACACATCCTAATGTAAAAGCCAACCCCGCCTCGCAATTCATCCAGAACACATCCTAGTGTAAAGGGCAACTCTGAGTTGCTCTTCATCCAGAACACATCCTAATGTACAAGCCAACTCCGCCTCGCTGTTCATCCAGAACACATCCCAGAGTACGGGCAAACTCCGTGTCGTTCTTCATCCAGAACACATCCCAGAGTACAGGCCAACTCTGGGTCGCTCTTTATCTAGAACACATCCCAGAGTGCAGGCCAATTTCACGTTGCTTTCATCGAGAACACATCCCAGTGTATAGGGCCAACTCTAGGTTGCTCTTTATCCAGAACACATCCCACTGTATAGGCCAACTCTGAGTCGCTCTTTACCCAGAACACATCCCAGAGTACAGGCCAATTTCACGTTGCTTTTCATCCAGAACACATCCCAGTGTACAGGCCAACTCTGAGTCGCTCTTTATCCAGAACACATCCCAGTGTATAGTCCAACTCTGGGTTGCTCTTCATCCAGAACACATCCCAGTGTATAGGCCAACTCTGGGTTGCTCTTTATCCAGAACACATCCCAATGTACAGGCCAACTCTGAGTTGCTCTTCGTCCAGAACACATCCCAGAGTACAGGCCAACTCTGAGTTGCTCTTCAACCACAACAAATCCCAGTATACAGGCCAACTCTGAGTCGCTCTTCATCCAGAACACATCCCAGTGTACAGGCCAACTTCAGGTTGCATTTCATCCAGAAAACACCCCAGTGTACAGGCCAACTCTGGGTCGCTCTTTATCCAGGACACATCCCAGAGTACAGGCCAACTCTGAGTCGCTCTTTATCCAGAACACATTCCAGTGTATAGACCAACTCTGGGTTGCACGTCATCCAGAACACATCCCATTGTATAGGCCAACTCTGAGTCTCTCTTTATCCAGAACACATCCCAATGTACAGGCCAACTCTGGGTCGCTCTTTATCCAGAACACATCCCAGTGTATAGGGCCAACTCTGGGTTGCTTTTCATCCAGAACACAACCCAGTGTATAGGCCAACTCTGAGTCGCTCTTTATCCAGAACACATCCCAGAGTACAGGCCAATTTCACGTTGCTTTTCATCCAGAACACATCCCAGTGTACAGGCCAACTCTGAGTCGCTCTTTATCCAGAACACATCCCAGTGTATAGGCCAACTCTGGGTTGCTCTTTATCCAGAACACATCCCAATGTACAGGCCAACTCTGGGTCGCTATTTATCCAGAACACATCCTGATGTACAAGCCAACTTCGCCTCACTGTTCATCCAGAACACACCCCAGAGTACAGGCCAATTCAATGTTGCTCTTCATCCAGAACACATCCCAGAGTACAGGCCAACTCTGAGTCTCTCTTTATCCAGAACAGATCCCAGTGTATAGGCCAACTATAGGTTGCTCTTCATCCAGAACACATCCCACTGTATAGGCCAACTCTGAGTCGCTCTTTATCCAGAACACATCCCAGAGTACAGGCCAATTTCAGGTTGCTCTTCATCCAGAACACATCCCAGTGTACAGGCCAACTCCATGTCGTTCTTCATCCAGAACACATCCCAGAGTACAGGCCAACTCTGAGTTGCTCTTCATCCAGAACACATCCTAGACTACAGGCCAACTCTGAGTTGCTCTTTATCTAGAACACATCCCAGTGTATAGGCCAACTCCGGGTTGCTCTTCATCCAGAACACATCCCACTTTATAGGCTAACTCTGAGTTGCTCTTTATCCAGAACACATCCCAGAGTACAGGCCAACTCTGAGTTGCTCTTTATCCAGAACACATCCCAGTGCATAGGCCAACTCTGGGTTGCTCTTCGTCCAGAACACATCCTAGTGTACAAGCCAACTCCATGTTGCTCTTCATCCAGAACACATCCCATTGTATAGGCCAACTCTGAGTCTCTCTTTATCCAGAACACATCCCAGTGTACAGGCCAACTTTGGGTCGCTCTTTATCCAAAACACATCCTAATGTAAAAGCCAACCCCGCCTCGCAATTCATCCAGAACACATCCTAGTGTAAAGGGCAACTCTGAGTTGCTCTTCATCCAGAACACATCCTAATGTACAAGCCAACTCCGCCTCGCTGTTCATCCAGAACACATCCCATAGTACAGGTCAATTTCACGTTGCTTTTCATCCAGAACACATCCCAGTGTACAGGCCAACTCTGAGTCGCTCTTTATCCAGAACACTCTCCAGTGTATAGACCAACTCTGGGTTGCTCTTCATCCAGAACACATCCCATTGTATAGGCCAACTCTGAGTCTCTCTTTATCCAGAACACATCCCAATGTACAGGCCAACTCTGGGTCGCTCTTTATCCAGAACACATCCCAGTGTATAGGGCCAACTCTGGGTTGCTTTTCATCCAGAACACATCCCAGTGTATAGGCCAACTCTGAGTCGCTCTTTATCCAGAACACATCCCAGAGTACAGGCCAATTTCACGTTGCTTTTCATCCAGAACACATCCCAGTGTACAGGCCAACTCTGAGTCGCTCTTTATCCAGAACACATCCCAGTGTATAGGCCAACTCTGGGTTGCTCTTTATCCAGAACACATCCCAATGTACAGGCCAACTCTGGGTCGCTCTTTATCCAGAACACATCCTAATGTACAAGCCAACTTCGCCTCACTGTTCATCCAGAACACACCCCAGAGTACAGGCCAATTCAATGTTGCTCTTCATCCAGAACACATCCCAGAGTACAGGCCAACTCTGAGTCTCTCTTTATCCAGAACAGATCCCAGTGTATAGGCCAACTATAGGTTGCTCTTCATCCAGAACACATCCCACTGTATAGGCCAACTCTGAGTCGCTCTTTATCCAGAACACATCCCAGAGTACAGGCCAATTTCAGGTTGCTCTTCATCCAGAACACATCCCAGTGTACAGGCCAACTCCATGTCGTTCTTCATCCAGAACACATCCCAGAGTACAGGCCAACTCTGAGTTGCTCTTCATCCAGAACACATCCTAGACTACAGGCCAACTCTGAGTTGCTCTTTATCTAGAACACATCCCAGTGTATAGGCCAACTCTGGGTTGCTCTTCATCCAGAACACATCCCACTGTATAGGCTAACTCTGAGTTGCTCTTTATCCAGAACACATCCCAGAGTACAGGCCAACTCTGAGTTGCTCTTTATCCAGAACACATCCCAGTGCATAGGCCAACTCTGGGTTGCTCTTCGTCCAGAACACATCCTAGTGTACAAGCCAACTCCATGTTGCTCTTCATCCAGAACACATCCCATTGTATAGGCCAACTCTGAGTCTCTCTTTATCCAGAACACATCCCAGTGTACAGGCCAACTTTGGGTCGCTCTTTATCCAAAACACATCCTAATGTAAAAGCCAACACCGCCTCGCAATTCATCCAGAACACATCCTAGTGTAAAGGGCAACTCTGAGTTGCTCTTCATCCAGAACACATCCTAATGTACAAGCCAACTCCGCCTCGCTGTTCATCCAGAACACATCCCAGAGTACGGGCAAACTCCGTGTCGTTCTTCATCCGGAACACATCCCAGAGTACAGGCCAACTCTGGGTCGCTCTTTATCTAGAACACATCTCAGTGTACAGGCCAACTCTGAGTCGCTCTTTATCCAGAACACATTCCAGTGTATAGACCAACTCTGGGTTGCTCTTCATCCAGAACACATCCCATTGTATAGGCCAACTCTGAGTCTCTCTTTATCCAGAACACATCCCAATGTACAGGCCAACTCTGGGTCGCTCTTTATCCAGAACACATCCCAGTGTATAGGGCCAACTCTGGGTTGCTTTTCATCCAGAACACATCCCAGTGTATAGGCCAACTCTGAGTCGCTCTTTATCCAGAACACATCCCAGAGTACAGGCCAATTTCACGTTGCTTTTCATCCAGAACACATCCCAGTGTACAGGCCAACTCTGAGTCGCTCTTTATCCAGAACACATCCCAGTTTATAGGCCAACTCTGGGTTGCTCTTTATCCAGAACACATCCCAATGTACAGGCCAACTCTGGGTCGCTCTTTATCCAGAACACATCCTAATGTACAAGCCAACTTCGCCTCACTGTTCATCCAGAACACACCCCAGAGTACAGGCCAATTCAATGTTGCTCTTCATCCAGAACACATCCCAGAGTACAGGCCAACTCTGAGTCTCTCTTTATCCAGAACAGATCCCAGTGTATAGGCCAACTATAGGTTGCTCTTCATCCAGAACACATCCCACTGTAAAGGCCAACTCTTTGTCGCTCTTTATCCAGAACACATCCCAGAGTACAGGCCAATTTCAGGTTGCTCTTCATCCAGAACACATCCCAGAGTACAGGCCAACTCTGAGTTGCTCTTCATCCAGAACACATCCTAGAGTACAGGCCAACTCTGAGTTGCTCTTTATCCAGAACACATCCCAGTGTATAGGCCAACTCTGGGTTGCTCTTCATCCAGAACACATCCCACTGTATAGGCTAACTCTGAGTTGCTCTTTATCCAGAACACATCCCAGAGTACAGGCCAACTCTGAGTTGCTCTTTACCCAGAACACATCCCAGTGCATAGGCCAACTCTGGGTTGCTCTTCATCCAGAACACATCCTAGTGTACAAGCCAACTCCATGTTGCTCTTCATCCAGAACACATCCCATTGTATAGGCCAACTCTGAGTCTCTCTTTATCCAGAACACATCCCAGTGTACAGGCCAACTTTGGGTCGCTCTTTACCCAAAACACATCCTAATGTAAAAGCCAACCCCGCCTCGCAATTCATCCAGAACACATCCTAGTGTAAAGGGCAACTCTGAGTTGCTCTTCATCCAGAACACATCCTAATGTACAAGCCAACTCCGCCTCGCTGTTCATCCAGAACACATCCCAGAGTACGGGCAAACTCCGTGTCGTTCTTCATCCAGAACACATCCCAGAGTACAGGCCAACTCTGGGTCGCTCTTTATCTAGAACACATCCCAGAGTGCAGGCCAATTTCACGTTGCTTTCATCCAGAACACATCCCAGTGTATAGGGCCAACTCTAGGTTGCTCTTTATCCAGAACACATCCCACTGTATAGGCCAACTCTGAGTCGCTCTTTATCCAGAACACATCCCAGTGTACAGGCCAATTTCACGTTGCTTTTCATCCAGAACACATCCCAGTGTACAGGCCAACTCTGAGTCGCTCTTTATCCAGAACACATCCCAGTGTATAGTCCAACTCTGGGTTGCTCTTCATCCAGAACACATCCCAGTGTATAGGCCAACTCTGGGTTGCTCTTTATCCAGAACACATCCCAATGTACAGGCCAACTCTGAGTTGCTCTTCGTCCAGAACACATCCCAGAACACAGGCCAACTCTGAGTTGCTCTTCAACCACAACAAATCCCAGTATACAGGCCAACTCTGAGTCGCTCTTCATCCAGAACACATCCCAGTGTACAGGCCAACTTCAGGTTGCATTTCATCCAGAAAACATCCCAGTGTACAGGCCAACTCTGGGTCGCTCTTTATCCAGGACACATCCCAGAGTACAGGCCAACTCTGAGTCGCTCTTTATCCAGAACACATTCCAGTGTATAGACCAACTCTGGGTTGCACTTCATCCAGAACACATCCCATTGTATAGGCCAACTCTGAGTCTCTCTTTATCCAGAACACATCCCAATGTACAGGCCAACTCTGGGTCGCTCTTTATCCAGAACACATCCCAGTGTATAGGGCCAACTCTGGGTTGCTTTTCATCCAGAACACAACCCAGTGTATAGGCCAACTCTGAGTCGCTCTTTATCCAGAACACATCCCAGAGTACAGGCCAATTTCACGTTGCTTTTCATCCAGAACACATCCCAGTGTACAGGCCAACTCTGAGTCGCTCTTTATCCAGAACACATCCCAGTGTATAGGCCAACTCTGGGTTGCTCTTTATCCAGAACACATCCCAATGTACAGGCCAACTCTGGGTCGCTCTTTATCCAGAACACATCCTAATGTACAAGCCAACTTCGCCTCACTGTTCATCCAGAACACACCCCAGAGTACAGGCCAATTCAATGTTGCTCTTCATCCAGAACACATCCCAGAGTACAGGCCAACTCTGAGTCTCTCTTTATCCAGAACAGATCCCAGTGTATAGGCCAACTATAGGTTGCTCTTCATCCAGAACACATCCCACTGTATAGGCCAACTCTGAGTCGCTCTTTATCCAGAACACATCCCAGAGTACAGACCAATTTCAGGTTGCTCTTCATCCAGAACACATCCCAGAGTACAGGCCAACTCTGAGTTGCTCTTCATCCAGAACACATCCTAGAGTACAGGCCAACTCTGAGTTGCTCTTTATCCAGAACACATCCCAGTGTATAGGCCAACTCTGGGTTGCTCTTCATCCAGAACACATCCTAATGTACAAGCCAACTCCGCCTCGCAATTCATCCAGAACACATCCTAGTGTAAAGGGCAACTCTGAGTTGCTCTTCATCCAGAACACATCCTAATGTACAAGCCAACTCCGCCTCGCTGTTCATCCAGAACACATCCCAGAGTACGGGCAAACTCCGTGTCGTTCTTCATCCAGAACACATCCCAGAGTACAGGCCAACTCTGGGTCGCTCTTTATCTAGAACAAATCCCAGAGTGCAGGCCAATTTCACGTTGCTTTCATCCAGAACACATCCCAGTGTATAGGGCCAACTCTAGGTTGCTCTTTATCAAGAACACATCCCACTGTATAGGCCAACTCTGAGTCGCTCTTTATCCAGAACACATCCAAGAGTACAGGCCAATTTCACGTTGCTCTTCATGCAGAACACATCCCAGTGTACAGGCCAACTCTGAGTCGCTCTTTATCCAGAACACATCCCAGTGTATAGTCCAACTCTGGGTTGCTCTTCATCCAGAACACATCCCAGTGTATAGGCCAACTCTGGGTTGCTCTTTATCCAGAACACATCCCAATGTACAGGCCAACTCTGAGTTGCTCTTCGTCCAGAACACATCCCAGAGTACAGGCCAACTCTGAGTTGCTCTTCATCCAGAACACATCCCAGAGTACAGGCCAACTCTGAGTCTCTCTTTATCCAGAACAGATCCCAGTGTATAGGCCAACTATAGGTTGCTCTTCATCCAGAACACATCCCACTGTATAGGCCAACTCTGAGTCGCTCTTTATCCAGAACACATCCCAGAGTACAGGCCAATTTCAGGTTGCTCTTCATCCAGAACACATCCCAGAGTACAGGCCAACTCTGAGTTGCTCTTCATCCAGAACACATCCTAGAGTACAGGCCAACTCTGAGTTGCTCTTTATCCAGAACACATCCCAGTGTATAGGCCAACTCTGGGTTGCTCTTCATCCAGAACACATCCCACTGTATAGGCCAACTCTGAGTCGCTCTTTATCCAGAACACATTCCAGTGTATAGACCAACTCTGGGTTGCTCTTCATCCAGAACACATCCCATTGTATAGGCCAACTCTGAGTCTCTCTTTATCCAGAACACATCCCAATGTACAGGCCAACTCTGGGTCGCTCTTTATCCAGAACACATCCCAGTGTATAGGGCCAACTCTGGGTTGCTTTTCATTTAGAACACATTCCAGTGTATAGGCCAACTCTGAGTCGCTCTTTATCCAGAACACATCCCAGAGTACAGGCCAATTTCACGTTGCTTTTCATCCAGAACAAATCCCAGTGTACAGGCCAACTCTGAGTCGCTCTTTATCCAGAACACATCCCAGTGTATAGGCCAACTCTGGGTTGCTCTTTATCCAGAACACATCCCAATGTACAGGCCAACTCTGGGTCGCTCTTTATCCAGAACATATCCTAATGTACAAGCCAACTTCGCCTCACTGTTCATCCAGAACACACCCCAGAGTACAGGCCAATTCAATGTTGCTCTTCATCCAGAACACATCCCAGAGTACAGGCCAACTCTGAGTTGCTCTTCATCCAGAACACATCCTAGAGTACAGGCCAACTCTGAGTTGCTCTTTATCCAGAACACATCCCAGTGTATAGGCCAACTCTGGGTTGCTCTTCATCCAGAACACATCCCACTGTATAGGCTAACTCTGAGTTGCTCTTTATCCAGAACACATCCCAGAGTACAGGCCAACTCTGAGTTGCTCTTTACCCAGAACACATCCCAGTGCATAGGCCAACTCTGGGTTGCTCTTCATCCAGAACACATCCTAGTGTACAAGCCAACTCCATGTTGCTCTTCATCCAGAACACATCCCATTGTATAGGCCAACTCTGAGTCTCTCTTTATCCAGAACACATCCCAGTGTACAGGCCAACTTTGGGTCGCTCTTTACCCAAAACACATCCTAATGTAAAAGCCAACCCCGCCTCGCAATTCATCCAGAACACATCCTAGTGTAAAGGGCAACTCTGAGTTGCTCTTCATCCAGAACACATCCTAATGTACAAGCCAACTCCGCCTCGCTGTTCATCCAGAACACATCCCAGAGTACGGGCAAACTCCGTGTCGTTCTTCATCCAGAACACATCCCAGAGTACAGGCCAACTCTGGGTCGCTCTTTATCTAGAACACATCCCAGAGTGCAGGCCAATTTCACGTTGCTTTCATCCAGAACACATCCCAGTGTATAGGGCCAACTCTAGGTTGCTCTTTATCCAGAACACATCCCACTGTATAGGCCAACTCTGAGTCGCTCTTTATCCAGAACACATCCCAGAGTACAGGCCAATTTCACGTTGCTTTTCATCCAGAACACATCCCAGTGTACAGGCCAACTCTGAGTCGCTCTTTATCCAGAACACATCCCAGTGTATAGTCCAACTCTGGGTTGCTCTTCATCCAGAACACATCCCAGTGTATAGGCCAACTCTGGGTTGCTCTTTATCCAGAACACATCCCAATGTACAGGCCAACTCTGAGTTGCTCTTCGTCCAGAACACATCCCAGAACACAGGCCAACTCTGAGTTGCTCTTCAACCACAACAAATCCCAGTATACAGGCCAACTCTGAGTCGCTCTTCATCCAGAACACATCCCAGTGTACAGGCCAACTTCAGGTTGCTCTTTATCCAGAACACATCCCAGTGTATAGGCCAACTCTGGGTTGCTCTTTATCCAGAACACATCCCAATGTACAGGCCAACTCTGGGTCGCTCTTTATCCAGAACACATCCTAATGTACAAGCCAACTTCGCCTCACTGTTCATCCAGAACACACCCCAGAGTACAGGCCAATTCAATGTTGCTCTTCATCCAGAACACATCCCAGAGTACAGGCCAACTCTGAGTCTCTCTTTATCCAGAACAGATCCCAGTGTATAGGCCAACTATAGGTTGCTCTTCATCCAGAACACATCCCACTGTATAGGCCAACTCTGAGTCGCTCTTTATCCAGAACACATCCCAGAGTACAGGCCAATTTCAGGTTGCTCTTCATCCAGAACACATCCCAGAGTACAGGCCAACTCTGAGTTGCTCTTCATCCAGAACACATCCTAGAGTACAGGCCAACTCTGAGTTGCTCTTTATCCAGAACACATCCCAGTGTATAGGCCAACTCTGGGTTGCTCTTCATCCAGAACACATCCTAATGTACAAGCCAACTCCGCCTCGCAATTCATCCAGAACACATCCTAGTGTAAAGGGCAACTCTGAGTTGCTCTTCATCCAGAACACATCCTAATGTACAAGCCAACTCCGCCTCGCTGTTCATCCAGAACACATCCCAGAGTACGGGCAAACTCCGTGTCGTTCTTCATCCAGAACACATCCCAGAGTACAGGCCAACTCTGGGTCGCTCTTTATCTAGAACAAATCCCAGAGTGCAGGCCAATTTCACGTTGCTTTCATCCAGAACACATCCCAGTGTATAGGGCCAACTCTAGGTTGCTCTTTATCAAGAACACATCCCACTGTATAGGCCAACTCTGAGTCGCTCTTTATCCAGAACACATCCAAGAGTACAGGCCAATTTCACGTTGCTCTTCATGCAGAACACATCCCAGTGTACAGGCCAACTCTGAGTCGCTCTTTATCCAGAACACATCCCAGTGTATAGTCCAACTCTGGGTTGCTCTTCATCCAGAACACATCCCAGTGTATAGGCCAACTCTGGGTTGCTCTTTATCCAGAACACATCCCAATGTACAGGCCAACTCTGAGTTGCTCTTCGTCCAGAACACATCCCAGAGTACAGGCCAACTCTGAGTTGCTCTTCATCCAGAACACATCCCAGAGTACAGGCCAACTCTGAGTCTCTCTTTATCCAGAACAGATCCCAGTGTATAGGCCAACTATAGGTTGCTCTTCATCCAGAACACATCCCACTGTATAGGCCAACTCTGAGTCGCTCTTTATCCAGAACACATCCCAGAGTACAGGCCAATTTCAGGTTGCTCTTCATCCAGAACACATCCCAGAGTACAGGCCAACTCTGAGTTGCTCTTCATCCAGAACACATCCTAGAGTACAGGCCAACTCTGAGTTGCTCTTTATCCAGAACACATCCCAGTGTATAGGCCAACTCTGGGTTGCTCTTCATCCAGAACACATCCCACTGTATAGGCCAACTCTGAGTCGCTCTTTATCCAGAACACATTCCAGTGTATAGACCAACTCTGGGTTGCTCTTCATCCAGAACACATCCCATTGTATAGGCCAACTCTGAGTCTCTCTTTATCCAGAACACATCCCAATGTACAGGCCAACTCTGGGTCGCTCTTTATCCAGAACACATCCCAGTGTATAGGGCCAACTCTGGGTTGCTTTTCATTTAGAACACATTCCAGTGTATAGGCCAACTCTGAGTCGCTCTTTATCCAGAACACATCCCAGAGTACAGGCCAATTTCACGTTGCTTTTCATCCAGAACAAATCCCAGTGTACAGGCCAACTCTGAGTCGCTCTTTATCCAGAACACATCCCAGTGTATAGGCCAACTCTGGGTTGCTCTTTATCCAGAACACATCCCAATGTACAGGCCAACTCTGGGTCGCTCTTTATCCAGAACATATCCTAATGTACAAGCCAACTTCGCCTCACTGTTCATCCAGAACACACCCCAGAGTACAGGCCAATTCAATGTTGCTCTTCATCCAGAACACATCCCAGAGTACAGGCCAACTCTGAGTTGCTCTTCATCCAGAACACATCCTAGAGTACAGGCCAACTCTGAGTTGCTCTTTATCCAGAACACATCCCAGTGTATAGGCCAACTCTGGGTTGCTCTTCATCCAGAACACATCCCACTGTATAGGCTAACTCTGAGTTGCTCTTTATCCAGAACACATCCCAGAGTACAGGCCAACTCTGAGTTGCTCTTTACCCAGAACACATCCCAGTGCATAGGCCAACTCTGGGTTGCTCTTCATCCAGAACACATCCTAGTGTACAAGCCAACTCCATGTTGCTCTTCATCCAGAACACATCCCATTGTATAGGCCAACTCTGAGTCTCTCTTTATCCAGAACACATCCCAGTGTACAGGCCAACTTTGGGTCGCTCTTTACCCAAAACACATCCTAATGTAAAAGCCAACCCCGCCTCGCAATTCATCCAGAACACATCCTAGTGTAAAGGGCAACTCTGAGTTGCTCTTCATCCAGAACACATCCTAATGTACAAGCCAACTCCGCCTCGCTGTTCATCCAGAACACATCCCAGAGTACGGGCAAACTCCGTGTCGTTCTTCATCCAGAACACATCCCAGAGTACAGGCCAACTCTGGGTCGCTCTTTATCTAGAACACATCCCAGAGTGCAGGCCAATTTCACGTTGCTTTCATCCAGAACACATCCCAGTGTATAGGGCCAACTCTAGGTTGCTCTTTATCCAGAACACATCCCACTGTATAGGCCAACTCTGAGTCGCTCTTTATCCAGAACACATCCCAGAGTACAGGCCAATTTCACGTTGCTTTTCATCCAGAACACATCCCAGTGTACAGGCCAACTCTGAGTCGCTCTTTATCCAGAACACATCCCAGTGTATAGTCCAACTCTGGGTTGCTCTTCATCCAGAACACATCCCAGTGTATAGGCCAACTCTGGGTTGCTCTTTATCCAGAACACATCCCAATGTACAGGCCAACTCTGAGTTGCTCTTCGTCCAGAACACATCCCAGAACACAGGCCAACTCTGAGTTGCTCTTCAACCACAACAAATCCCAGTATACAGGCCAACTCTGAGTCGCTCTTCATCCAGAACACATCCCAGTGTACAGGCCAACTTCAGGTTGCATTTCATCCAGAAAACATCCCAGTGTACAGGCCAACTCTGGGTCGCTCTTTATCCAGGACACATCCCAGAGTACAGGCCAACTCTGAGTCGCTCTTTATCCAGAACACATTCCTGTGTATAGACCAACTCTGGGTTGCACTTCATCCAGAACACATCCCATTGTATAGGCCAACTCTGAGTCTCTCTTTATCCAGAACACATCCCAATGTACAGGCCAACTCTGGGTCGCTCTTTATCCAGAACACATCCCAGTGTATAGGGCCAACTCTGGGTTGCTTTTCATCCAGAACACAACCCAGTGTATAGGCCAACTCTGAGTCGCTCTTTATCCAGAACACATCCCAGAGTACAGGCCAATTTCACGTTGCTTTTCATCCAGAACACATCCCAGTGTACAGGCCAACTCTGAGTCGCTCTTTATCCAGAACACATCCCAGTGTATAGGCCAACTCTGGGTTGCTCTTTATCCAGAACACATCCCAATGTACAGGCCAACTCTGGGTCGCTCTTTATCCAGAACACATCCTAATGTACAAGCCAACTTCGCCTCACTGTTCATCCAGAACACACCCCAGAGTACAGGCCAATTCAATGTTGCTCTTCATCCAGAACACATCCCAGAGTACAGGCCAACTCTGAGTCTCTCTTTATCCAGAACAGATCCCAGTGTATAGGCCAACTATAGGTTGCTCTTCATCCAGAACACATCCCACTGTATAGGCCAACTCTGAGTCGCTCTTTATCCAGAACACATCCCAGAGTACAGGCCAATTTCAGGTTGCTCTTCATCCAGAACACATCCCAGAGTACAGGCCAACTCTGAGTTGCTCTTCATCCAGAACACATCCTAGAGTACAGGCCAACTCTGAGTTGCTCTTTATCCAGAACACATCCCAGTGTATAGGCCAACTCTGGGTTGCTCTTCATCCAGAACACATCCCACTGTATAGGCTAACTCTGAGTTGCTCTTTATCCAGAACACATCCCAGAGTACAGGCCAACTCTGAGTTGCTCTTTACCCAGAACACATCCCAGTGCATAGGCCAACTCTGGGTTGCTCTTCATCCAGAACACATCCTAGTGTACAAGCCAACTCCATGTTGCTCTTCATCCAGAACACATCCCATTGTATAGGCCAACTCTGAGTCTCTCTTTATCCAGAACACATCCCAGTGTACAGGCCAACTTTGGGTCGCTCTTTACCCAAAACACATCCTAATGTAAAAGCCAACCCCGCCTCGCAATTCATCCAGAACACATCCTAGTGTAAAGGGCAACTCTGAGTTGCTCTTCATCCAGAACACATCCTAATGTACAAGCCAACTCCGCCTCGCTGTTCATCCAGAACACATCCCAGAGTACGGGCAAACTCCGTGTCGTTCTTCATCCAGAACACATCCCAGAGTACAGGCCAACTCTGGGTCGCTCTTTATCTAGAACACATCCCAGAGTGCAGGCCAATTTCACGTTGCTTTCATCGAGAACACATCCCAGTGTATAGGGCCAACTCTAGGTTGCTCTTTATCCAGAACACATCCCACTGTATAGGCCAACTCTGAGTCGCTCTTTACCCAGAACACATCCCAGAGTACAGGCCAATTTCACGTTGCTTTTCATCCAGAACACATCCCAGTGTACAGGCCAACTCTGAGTCGCTCTTTATCCAGAACACATCCCAGTGTATAGTCCAACTCTGGGTTGCTCTTCATCCAGAACACATCCCAGTGTAGAGGCCAACTCTGGGTTGCTCTTTATCCAGAACACATCCCAATGTACAGGCCAACTCTGAGTTGCTCTTCGTCCAGAACACATCCCAGAGTACAGGCCAACTCTGAGTTGCTCTTCAACCACAACAAATCCCAGTATACAGGCCAACTCTGAGTCGCTCTTCATCCAGAACACATCCCAGTGTACAGGCCAACTTCAGGTTGCATTTCATCCAGAAAACACCCCAGTGTACAGGCCAACTCTGGGTCGCTCTTTATCCAGGACACATCCCAGAGTACAGGCCAACTCTGAGTCGCTCTTTATCCAGAACACATTCCAGTGTATAGACCAACTCTGGGTTGCACGTCATCCAGAACACATCCCATTGTATAGGCCAACTCTGAGTCTCTCTTTATCCAGAACACATCCCAATGTACAGGCCAACTCTGGGTCGCTCTTTATCCAGAACACATCCCAGTGTATAGGGCCAACTCTGGGTTGCTTTTCATCCAGAACACAACCCAGTGTATAGGCCAACTCTGAGTCGCTCTTTATCCAGAACACATCCCAGAGTACAGGCCAATTTCACGTTGCTTTTCATCCAGAACACATCCCAGTGTACAGGCCAACTCTGAGTCGCTCTTTATCCAGAACACATCCCAGTGTATAGGCCAACTCTGGGTTGCTCTTTATCCAGAACACATCCCAATGTACAGGCCAACTCTGGGTCGCTATTTATCCAGAACACATCCTGATGTACAAGCCAACTTCGCCTCACTGTTCATCCAGAACACACCCCAGAGTACAGGCCAATTCAATGTTGCTCTTCATCCAGAACACATCCCAGAGTACAGGCCAACTCTGAGTCTCTCTTTATCCAGAACAGATCCCAGTGTATAGGCCAACTATAGGTTGCTCTTCATCCAGAACACATCCCACTGTATAGGCCAACTCTGAGTCGCTCTTTATCCAGAACACATCCCAGAGTACAGGCCAATTTCAGGTTGCTCTTCATCCAGAACACATCCCAGTGTACAGGCCAACTCCATGTCGTTCTTCATCCAGAACACATCCCAGAGTACAGGCCAACTCTGAGTTGCTCTTCATCCAGAACACATCCTAGACTACAGGCCAACTCTGAGTTGCTCTTTATCTAGAACACATCCCAGTGTATAGGCCAACTCCGGGTTGCTCTTCATCCAGAACACATCCCACTTTATAGGCTAACTCTGAGTTGCTCTTTATCCAGAACACATCCCAGAGTACAGGCCAACTCTGAGTTGCTCTTTATCCAGAACACATCCCAGTGCATAGGCCAACTCTGGGTTGCTCTTCGTCCAGAACACATCCTAGTGTACAAGCCAACTCCATGTTGCTCTTCATCCAGAACACATCCCATTGTATAGGCCAACTCTGAGTCTCTCTTTATCCAGAACACATCCCAGTGTACAGGCCAACTTTGGGTCGCTCTTTATCCAAAACACATCCTAATGTAAAAGCCAACCCCGCCTCGCAATTCATCCAGAACACATCCTAGTGTAAAGGGCAACTCTGAGTTGCTCTTCATCCAGAACACATCCTAATGTACAAGCCAACTCCGCCTCGCTGTTCATCCAGAACACATCCCATAGTACAGGTCAATTTCACGTTGCTTTTCATCCAGAACACATCCCAGTGTACAGGCCAACTCTGAGTCGCTCTTTATCCAGAACACTCTCCAGTGTATAGACCAACTCTGGGTTGCTCTTCATCCAGAACACATCCCATTGTATAGGCCAACTCTGAGTCTCTCTTTATCCAGAACACATCCCAATGTACAGGCCAACTCTGGGTCGCTCTTTATCCAGAACACATCCCAGTGTATAGGGCCAACTCTGGGTTGCTTTTCATCCAGAACACATCCCAGTGTATAGGCCAACTCTGAGTCGCTCTTTATCCAGAACACATCCCAGAGTACAGGCCAATTTCACGTTGCTTTTCATCCAGAACACATCCCAGTGTACAGGCCAACTCTGAGTCGCTCTTTATCCAGAACACATCCCAGTGTATAGGCCAACTCTGGGTTGCTCTTTATCCAGAACACATCCCAATGTACAGGCCAACTCTAGGTCGCTCTTTATCCAGAACACATCCTAATGTACAAGCCAACTTCGCCTCACTGTTCATCCAGAACACACCCCAGAGTACAGGCCAATTCAATGTTGCTCTTCATCCAGAACACATCCCAGAGTACAGGCCAACTCTGAGTCTCTCTTTATCCAGAACAGATCCCAGTGTATAGGCCAACTATAGGTTGCTCTTCATCCAGAACACATCCCACTGTATAGGCCAACTCTGAGTCGCTCTTTATCCAGAACACATCCCAGAGTACAGGCCAATTTCAGGTTGCTCTTCATCCAGAACACATCCCAGTGTACAGGCCAACTCCATGTCGTTCTTCATCCAGAACACATCCCAGAGTACAGGCCAACTCTGAGTTGCTCTTCATCCAGAACACATCCTAGACTACAGGCCAACTCTGAGTTGCTCTTTATCTAGAACACATCCCAGTGTATAGGCCAACTCTGGGTTGCTCTTCATCCAGAACACATCCCACTGTATAGGCTAACTCTGAGTTGCTCTTTATCCAGAACACATCCCAGAGTACAGGCCAACTCTGAGTTGCTCTTTATCCAGAACACATCCCAGTGCATAGGCCAACTCTGGGTTGCTCTTCGTCCAGAACACATCCTAGTGTACAAGCCAACTCCATGTTGCTCTTCATCCAGAACACATCCCATTGTATAGGCCAACTCTGAGTCTCTCTTTATCCAGAACACATCCCAGTGTACAGGCCAACTTTGGGTCGCTCTTTATCCAAAACACATCCTAATGTAAAAGCCAACCCCGCCTCGCAATTCATCCAGAACACATCCTAGTGTAAAGGGCAACTCTGAGTTGCTCTTCATCCAGAACACATCCTAATGTACAAGCCAACTCCGCCTCGCTGTTCATCCAGAACACATCCCAGAGTACGGGCAAACTCCGTGTCGTTCTTCATCCAGAACACATCCCAGAGTACAGGCCAACTCTGGGTCGCTCTTTATCTAGAACACATCCCAGAGTGCAGGCCAATTTCACGTTGCTTTCATCGAGAACACATCCCAGTGTATAGGGCCAACTCTAGGTTGCTCTTTATCCAGAACACATCCCACTGTATAGGCCAACTCTGAGTCGCTCTTTACCCAGAACACATCCCAGAGTACAGGCCAATTTCACGTTGCTTTTCATCCAGAACACATCCCAGTGTACAGGCCAACTCTGAGTCGCTCTTTATCCAGAACACATCCCAGTGTATAGTCCAACTCTGGGTTGCTCTTCATCCAGAACACATCCCAGTGTAGAGGCCAACTCTGGGTTGCTCTTTATCCAGAACACATCCCAATGTACAGGCCAACTCTGAGTTGCTCTTCGTCCAGAACACATCCCAGAGTACAGGCCAACTCTGAGTTGCTCTTCAACCACAACAAATCCCAGTATACAGGCCAACTCTGAGTCGCTCTTCATCCAGAACACATCCCAGTGTACAGGCCAACTTCAGGTTGCATTTCATCCAGAAAACACCCCAGTGTACAGGCCAACTCTGGGTCGCTCTTTATCCAGGACACATCCCAGAGTACAGGCCAACTCTGAGTCGCTCTTTATCCAGAACACATTCCAGTGTATAGACCAACTCTGGGTTGCACGTCATCCAGAACACATCCCATTGTATAGGCCAACTCTGAGTCTCTCTTTATCCAGAACACATCCCAATGTACAGGCCAACTCTGGGTCGCTCTTTATCCAGAACACATCCCAGTGTATAGGGCCAACTCTGGGTTGCTTTTCATCCAGAACACAACCCAGTGTATAGGCCAACTCTGAGTCGCTCTTTATCCAGAACACATCCCAGAGTACAGGCCAATTTCACGTTGCTTTTCATCCAGAACACATCCCAGTGTACAGGCCAACTCTGAGTCGCTCTTTATCCAGAACACATCCCAGTGTATAGGCCAACTCTGGGTTGCTCTTTATCCAGAACACATCCCAATGTACAGGCCAACTCTGGGTCGCTATTTATCCAGAACACATCCTGATGTACAAGCCAACTTCGCCTCACTGTTCATCCAGAACACACCCCAGAGTACAGGCCAATTCAATGTTGCTCTTCATCCAGAACACATCCCAGAGTACAGGCCAACTCTGAGTCTCTCTTTATCCAGAACAGATCCCAGTGTATAGGCCAACTATAGGTTGCTCTTCATCCAGAACACATCCCACTGTATAGGCCAACTCTGAGTCGCTCTTTATCCAGAACACATCCCAGAGTACAGGCCAATTTCAGGTTGCTCTTCATCCAGAACACATCCCAGTGTACAGGCCAACTCCATGTCGTTCTTCATCCAGAACACATCCCAGAGTACAGGCCAACTCTGAGTTGCTCTTCATCCAGAACACATCCTAGACTACAGGCCAACTCTGAGTTGCTCTTTATCTAGAACACATCCCAGTGTATAGGCCAACTCCGGGTTGCTCTTCATCCAGAACACATCCCACTTTATAGGCTAACTCTGAGTTGCTCTTTATCCAGAACACATCCCAGAGTACAGGCCAACTCTGAGTTGCTCTTTATCCAGAACACATCCCAGTGCATAGGCCAACTCTGGGTTGCTCTTCGTCCAGAACACATCCTAGTGTACAAGCCAACTCCATGTTGCTCTTCATCCAGAACACATCCCATTGTATAGGCCAACTCTGAGTCTCTCTTTATCCAGAACACATCCCAGTGTACAGGCCAACTTTGGGTCGCTCTTTATCCAAAACACATCCTAATGTAAAAGCCAACCCCGCCTCGCAATTCATCCAGAACACATCCTAGTGTAAAGGGCAACTCTGAGTTGCTCTTCATCCAGAACACATCCTAATGTACAAGCCAACTCCGCCTCGCTGTTCATCCAGAACACATCCCATAGTACAGGTCAATTTCACGTTGCTTTTCATCCAGAACACATCCCAGTGTACAGGCCAACTCTGAGTCGCTCTTTATCCAGAACACTCTCCAGTGTATAGACCAACTCTGGGTTGCTCTTCATCCAGAACACATCCCATTGTATAGGCCAACTCTGAGTCTCTCTTTATCCAGAACACATCCCAATGTACAGGCCAACTCTGGGTCGCTCTTTATCCAGAACACATCCCAGTGTATAGGGCCAACTCTGGGTTGCTTTTCATCCAGAACACATCCCAGTGTATAGGCCAACTCTGAGTCGCTCTTTATCCAGAACACATCCCAGAGTACAGGCCAATTTCACGTTGCTTTTCATCCAGAACACATCCCAGTGTACAGGCCAACTCTGAGTCGCTCTTTATCCAGAACACATCCCAGTGTATAGGCCAACTCTGGGTTGCTCTTTATCCAGAACACATCCCAATGTACAGGCCAACTCTAGGTCGCTCTTTATCCAGAACACATCCTAATGTACAAGCCAACTTCGCCTCACTGTTCATCCAGAACACACCCCAGAGTACAGGCCAATTCAATGTTGCTCTTCATCCAGAACACATCCCAGAGTACAGGCCAACTCTGAGTCTCTCTTTATCCAGAACAGATCCCAGTGTATAGGCCAACTATAGGTTGCTCTTCATCCAGAACACATCCCACTGTATAGGCCAACTCTGAGTCGCTCTTTATCCAGAACACATCCCAGAGTACAGGCCAATTTCAGGTTGCTCTTCATCCAGAACACATCCCAGTGTACAGGCCAACTCCATGTCGTTCTTCATCCAGAACACATCCCAGAGTACAGGCCAACTCTGAGTTGCTCTTCATCCAGAACACATCCTAGACTACAGGCCAACTCTGAGTTGCTCTTTATCTAGAACACATCCCAGTGTATAGGCCAACTCTGGGTTGCTCTTCATCCAGAACACATCCCACTGTATAGGCTAACTCTGAGTTGCTCTTTATCCAGAACACATCCCAGAGTACAGGCCAACTCTGAGTTGCTCTTTATCCAGAACACATCCCAGTGCATAGGCCAACTCTGGGTTGCTCTTCGTCCAGAACACATCCTAGTGTACAAGCCAACTCCATGTTGCTCTTCATCCAGAACACATCCCATTGTATAGGCCAACTCTGAGTCTCTCTTTATCCAGAACACATCCCAGTGTACAGGCCAACTTTGGGTCGCTCTTTATCCAAAACACATCCTAATGTAAAAGCCAACCCCGCCTCGCAATTCATCCAGAACACATCCTAGTGTAAAGGGCAACTCTGAGTTGCTCTTCATCCAGAACACATCCTAATGTACAAGCCAACTCCGCCTCGCTGTTCATCCAGAACACATCCCAGAGTACGGGCAAACTCCGTGTCGTTCTTCATCCGGAACACATCCCAGAGTACAGGCCAACTCTGGGTCGCTCTTTATCTAGAACACATCCCAGAGTACAGGCCAATTTCACGTTGCTTTCATCCAGAACACATCCCAGTGTATAGGGCCAACTCTAGGTTGCTCTTTATCCAGAACACATCCCACTGTATAGGCCAACTCTGAGTCGCTCTTTATCCAGAACACATCCCAGAGTACAGGCCAATTTCACGTTGCTTTTCATCCAGAACACATCCCAGTGTACAGGCCAACTCTGAGTCGCTCTTTATCCAGAACACATCCCAGTGTATAGTCCAACTCTGGGTTGCTCTTCATCCAGAACACATCCCAGTGTATAGGCCAACTCTGGGTTGCTCTTTATCCAGAACACATCCCAATGTACAGGCCAACTCTGAGTTGCTCTTCGTCCAGAACACATCCCAGAGTACAGGCCAACTCTGAGTTGCTCTTCATCCACAACAAATCCCAGTATACAGGCCAACTCTGAGTCGCTCTTCATCCAGAACACATCCCAGTGTACAGGCCAACTTCACGTTGCATTTCATCCAGAAAACATCCCAGTGTACAGGCCAACTCTGGGTCGCTCTTTATCCAGGACACATCCTAGAGTACAGGCCAACTCTGAGTCGCTCTTTATCCAGAACACATTCCAGTGTATAGACCAACTCTGGGTTGCTCTTCATCCAGAGCACATCTCATTGTATAGGCCAACTCTGAGTCTCTCCTTATCCAGAACACATCCCAATGTACAGGCCAACTCTGGGTCGCTCTTTATCCAGAACACATCCCAGTGTATAGGGCCAACTCTGGGTTGCTTTTCATCCAGAACACATCCCAGTGTATAGGCCAACTCTGAGTCGCTCTTTATCCAGAACACATCCCAGAGTACAGGCCAATTTCACGTTGCTTTTCATCCAGAACAAATCCCAGTGTACAGGCCAACTCTGAGTCGCTCTTTATCCAGAACACATCCCAGTGTATAGGCCAACTCTGGGTTGCTCTTTATCCAGAACACATCCCAATGTACAGGCCAACTCCGCCTCGCTGTTCATCCAGAACACATCCCAGAGTACAGGCAAACTCCGTGTCGTTCTTCATCCAGAACACATCCCAGAGTACAGGCCAACTCTGAGTTGCTCTTCATCCAGAACACATCCCAGAGTACAGGCCAACTCAGATTCGCTCTTTATCCAGGACACATCCCAGTGTATAGGCCAACTCTGGGTTGCTCTTCATCGAGAACACATCCCACTGTATAGGCCAACTCTGAGTCGCTCTTTATCCAGAACACATCCCAGTGTATAGGGCCAACTCTGGGTTCGCTCTTCATCCAGAACACATCCCATTGTATAGGCCAACTCTGAGTCTCTCTTTACCTAGAACACATCCCAATGTACAGGACAACTCTGGGTCGTTCTTTATCCAGAACAAATCCCAGAGTACAGGCCAATTTCACGTTGCTTTTCATCCAGAACACATCCCAGTGTACAGGCCAACTCTGAGTCGCTCTCTATCCAGAACACATCCCAATGTACAGGCCAACTCTGAGTCGCTCTTTATCCAGAACACATCCCATAGTACAGGCCAATTTCACGTTGCTTTTCATCAAGAACACATCTCAGTGTACAGGCCAACTCTGAGTCGCTCTTTATCCAGAACACATTCCAGTGTATAGACCAACTCTGGGTTGCTCTTCATCCAGAACACATCCCAATGTATAGGCCAACTCTGAGTCGCTCTTTATCCAGAACACATCCCAGAGTACAGGCCAATTTCACGTTGCTTTTCATCCAGAACACATCCCAGTGTACAGGCCAACTCTGAGTCGCTCTTTATCCAGAACACATCCCAGTGTATAGGCCAACTCTGGGTTGCTCTTTATCCAGAACACATCCCAATGTACAGGCCAACTCTGGGTCGCTCTTTATCCAGAACACATCCTAATGTACAAGCCAACTTCGCCTCACTGTTCATCCAGAACACACCCCAGAGTACAGGCCAATTCAATGTTGCTCTTCATCCAGAACACATCCCAGAGTACAGGCCAACTCTGAGTCTCTCTTTATCCAGAACAGATCCCAGTGTATAGGCCAACTATAGGTTGCTCTTCATCCAGAACACATCCCACTGTAAAGGCCAACTCTTTGTCGCTCTTTATCCAGAACACATCCCAGAGTACAGGCCAATTTCAGGTTGCTCTTCATCCAGAACACATCCCAGAGTACAGGCCAACTCTGAGTTGCTCTTCATCCAGAACACATCCTAGAGTACAGGCCAACTCTGAGTTGCTCTTTATCCAGAACACATCCCAGTGTATAGGCCAACTCTGGGTTGCTCTTCATCCAGAACACATCCCACTGTATATGCTAACTCTGAGTTGCTCTTTATACAGAACACATCCCAGAGTACAGGCCAACTCTGAGTTGCTCTTTACCCAGAACACATCCCAGTGCATAGGCCAACTCTGGGTTGCTCTTCATCCAGAACACATCCTAGTGTACAAGCCAACTCCATGTTGCTCTTTATCCAGAACACATCCCATTGTATAGGCCAACTCTGAGTCTCTCTTTATCCAGAACACATCCCAGTGTACAGGCCAACTTTGGGTCGCTCTTTATCCAAAACACATCCTAATGTAAAAGCCAACCCCGCCTCGCAATTCATCCAGAACACATCCTAGTGTAAAGGGCAACTCTGAGTTGCTCTTCATCCAGAACACATCCTAATGTACAAGCCAACTCCGCCTCGCTGTTCATCCAGAACACATCCCAGAGTACGGGCAAACTCCGTGTCGTTCTTCATCCAGAACACATCCCAGAGTACAGGCCAACTCTGGGTCGCTCTTTATCTAGAACACATCCCAGAGTGCAGGCCAATTTCACGTTGCTTTCATCCAGAACACATCCCAGTGTATAGGGCCAACTCTAGGTTGCTCTTTATCCAGAACACATCCCACTGTATAGGCCAACTCTGAGTCGCTCTTTATCCAGAACACATCCCAGAGTACAGGCCAATTTCACGTTGCTTTTCATCCAGAACACATCCCAGTGTACAGGCCAACTCTGAGTCGCTCTTTATCCAGAACACATCCCAGTGTATAGTCCAACTCTGGGTTGCTCTTCATCCAGAACACATCCCAGTGTATAGGCCAACTCTGGGTTGCTCTTTATCCAGAACACATCCCAATGTACAGGCCAACTCTGAGTTGCTCTTCGTCCAGAACACATCCCAGAGTACAGGCCAACTCTGAGTTGCTCTTCAACCACAACAAATCCCAGTATACAGGCCAACTCTGAGTCGCTCTTCATCCAGAACACATCCCAGTGTACAGGCCAACTTCTGGTTGCATTTCATCCAGAAAACATCCCAGTGTACAGGCCAACTCTGGGTCGCTCTTTATCCAGGACACATCCCAGAGTACAGGCCAACTCTGAGTCGCTCTTTATCCAGAACACATTCCGGTGTATAGACCAACTCTGGGTTGCACTTCATCCAGAACACATCCCATTGTATAGGCCAACTCTGAGTCTCTCTTTATCCAGAACACATCCCAATGTACAGGCCAACTCTGGGTCGCTCTTTATCCAGAACACATCCCAGTGTATAGGGCCAACTCTGGGTTGCTTTTCATCCAGAACACAACCCAGTGTATAGGCCAACTCTGAGTCGCTCTTTATCCAGAACACATCCCAGAGTACAGGCCAATTTCACGTTGCTTTTCATCCAGAACACATCCCAGTGTACAGGCCAACTCTGAGTCGCTCTTTATCCAGAACACATCCCAGTGTATAGGCCAACTCTGGGTTGCTCTTTATCCAGAACACATCCCAATGTACAGGCCAACTCTGGGTCGCTCTTTATCCAGAACACATCCTAATGTACAAGCCAACTTCGCCTCACTGTTCATCCAGAACACACCCCAGAGTACAGGCCAATTCAATGTTGCTCTTCATCCAGAACACATCCCAGAGTACAGGCCAACTCTGAGTCTCTCTTTATCCAGAACAGATCCCAGTGTATAGGCCAACTATAGGTTGCTCTTCATCCAGAACACATCCCACTGTATAGGCCAACTCTGAGTCGCTCTTTATCCAGAACACATCCCAGAGTACAGGCCAATTTCAGGTTGCTCTTCATCCAGAACACATCCCAGTGTACAGGCCAACTCCTTGTCGTTCTTCATCCAGATCACATCCCAGAGTACAGGCCAACTCTGAGTTGCTCTTCATCCAGAACACATCCTAGACTACAGGCCAACTCTGAGTTGCTCTTTATCTAGAACACATCCCAGTGTATAGGCCAACTCTGGGTTGCTCTTCATCCAGAACACATCCCAGTGCATGGGCCAACTCTGGGTTGCTCTTCGTCCAGAACACATCCTAGTGTACAAGCCAACTCCATGTTGCTCTTCATCCAGAACACATCCCATTGTATAGGCCAACTCTGAGTCTCTCTTTATCCAGAACACATCCCAGTGTACAGGCCAACTTTGGGTTGCTCTTTATCCAAAACACATCCTAATGTAAAAGCCAACCCCGCCTCGCAATTCATCCAGAACACATCCTAGTGTAAAGGGCAACTCTGAGTTGCTCTTCATCCAGAACACATCCTAATGTACAAGCCAACTCCGCCTCGCTGTTCATCCAGAACACATCCCATAGTACAGGTCAATTTCACATTGCTTTTCATCCAGAACACATCCCTGTGTACAGGCCAACTCTGAGTCGCTCTTTATCCAGAACACATTCCAGTGTATAGACCAACTCTGGGTTGCTCTTCATCCAGAACACATCCCATTGTATAGGCCAACTCTGAGTCTCTCTTTATCCAGAACACATCCCAATGTACAGGCCAACTCTGGGTCGCTCTTTATCCAGAACACATCCCAGTGTATAGGGCCAACTCTGGGTTGCTTTTCATCCAGAACACATCCCAGTGTATAGGCCAACTCTGAGTCGCTCTTTATCCAGAACACATCCCAGAGTACAGGCCAATTTCACGTTGCTTTTCATCCAGAACACATCCCAGTGTACAGGCCAACTCTGAGTCGCTCTTTATCCAGAACACATCCCAGTGTATAGGCCAACTCTGGGTTGCTCTTTATCCAGAACACATCCCAGAGTAGAGGCCAACTCTGAGTTGCTCTTCATCCAGAACACATCCTAGACTACAGGCCAACTCTGAGTTGCTCTTTATCTAGAACACATCCCAGTGTATAGGCCAACTCTGGGTTGCTCTTCATCCAGAACACACCCCACTGTATAGGCTAACTCTGAGTTGCTCTTTATCCAGAACACATCCCAGAGTACAGGCCAACTCTGAGTTGCTCTTTATCCAGAACACATCCCAGTGTATAGGCCAACTCTGGGTTGCTCTTTATCCAGAACACATCCCAATGTACAGGCCAACTCTGGGTCGCTCTTTATCCAGAACACATCCTAATGTACAAGCCAACTTCGCCTCACTGTTCATCCAGAACACACCCCAGAGTACAGGCCAATTCAATGTTGCTCTTCATCCAGAACACATCCCAGAGTACAGGCCAACTCTGAGTCTCTCTTTATCCAGAACAGATCCCAGTGTATAGGCCAACTACAGGTTGCTCTTCATCCAGAACACATCCCACTGTATAGGCCAACTCTGAGTCGCTCTTTATCCAGAACACATCCCAGAGTACAGGCCAATTTCAGGTTGCTCTTCATCCAGAACACATCCCAGTGTACAGGCCAACTCCATGTCGTTCTTCATCCAGAACACATCCCAGAGTAGAGGCCAACTCTGAGTTGCTCTTCATCCAGAACACATCCTAGACTACAGGCCAACTCTGAGTTGCTCTTTATCTAGAACACATCCCAGTGTATAGGCCAACTCTGGGTTGCTCTTCATCCAGAACACACCCCACTGTATAGGCTAACTCTGAGTTGCTCTTTATCCAGAACACATCCCAGAGTACAGGCCAACTCTGAGTTGCTCTTTATCCAGAACACATCCCAGTGCATAGGCCAACTCTGGGTTGCTCTTCATCCAGAACACATCCTAGTGTACAAGCCAACTCCATGTTGCTCTTCATCCAGAACACATCCCATTGTATAGGCCAACTCTGAGTCTCTCTTTATCCAGAATACATCCCAGTGTACAGGCCAACTTTGGGTCGCTCTTTATCCAAAACACATCCTAATGTAAAAGCCAACCCCGCCTCGCAATTCATCCAGAACACATCCTAGTGTAAAGGGCAACTCTGAGTTGCTCTTCATCCAGAACACATCCTAATGTACAAGCCAACTCCGCCTCGCTGTTCATCCAGAACACATCCCAGAGTACGGGCAAACTCCGTATCGTTCTTCATCCAGAACACATCCCAGAGTACAGGCCAACTCTGGGTCGCTCTTTATCTAGAACACATCCCAGAGTACAGGCCAATTTCACGTTGCTTTCATCCAGAACACATCCCAGTGTATAGGGCCAACTCTAGGTTGCTCTTTATCCAGAACACATCCCACTGTATAGGCCAACTCTGAGTCGCTCTTTATCCAGAACACATCCCAGAGTACAGGCCAATTTCACGTTGCTTTTCATCCAGAACACATCCCAGTGTACAGGCCAACTCTGAGTCGCTCTTTATCCAGAACACATCCCAGTGTATAGTCCAACTCTGGGTTGCTCTTCATCCAGAACACATCCCAGTGTATAGGCCAACTCTGGGTTGCTCTTTATCCAGAACACATCCCAATGTACAGGCCAACTCTGAGTTGCTCTTCGTCCAGAACACATCCCAGAGTACAGGCCAACTCTGAGTTGCTCTTCATCCACAACAAATCCCAGTATACAGGCCAACTCTGAGTCGCTCTTCATCCAGAACACATCCCAGTGTACAGGCCAACTTCACGTTGCATTTCATCCAGAAAACATCCCAGTGTACAGGCCAACTCTGGGTCGCTCTTTATCCAGGACACATCCCAGAGTACAGGCCAACTCTGAGTCGCTCTTTATCCAGAACACATCCCAGTGTACAGGCCAACTTTGGGTTGCTCTTTATCCAAAACACATCCTAATGTAAAAGCCAACCCCGCCTCGCAATTCATCCAGAACACATCCTAGTGTAAAGGGCAACTCTGAGTTGCTCTTCATCCAGAACACATCCTAATGTACAAGCCAACTCCGCCTCGCTGTTCATCCAGAACACATCCCATAGTACAGGTCAATTTCACATTGCTTTTCATCCAGAACACATCCCTGTGTACAGGCCAACTCTGAGTCGCTCTTTATCCAGAACACATTCCAGTGTATAGACCAACTCTGGGTTGCTCTTCATCCAGAACACATCCCATTGTATAGGCCAACTCTGAGTCTCTCTTTATCCAGAACACATCCCAATGTACAGGCCAACTCTGGGTCGCTCTTTATCCAGAACACATCCCAGTGTATAGGGCCAACTCTGGGTTGCTTTTCATCCAGAACACATCCCAGTGTATAGGCCAACTCTGAGTCGCTCTTTATCCAGAACACATCCCAGAGTACAGGCCAATTTCACGTTGCTTTTCATCCAGAACACATCCCAGTGTACAGGCCAACTCTGAGTCGCTCTTTATCCAGAACACATCCCAGTGTATAGGCCAACTCTGGGTTGCTCTTTATCCAGAACACATCCCAATGTACAGGCCAACTCTGGGTCGCTCTTTATCCAGAACACATCCTAATGTACAAGCCAACTTCGCCTCACTGTTCATCCAGAACACACCCCAGAGTACAGGCCAATTCAATGTTGCTCTTCATCCAGAACACATCCCAGAGTACAGGCCAACTCTGAGTCTCTCTTTATCCAGAACAGATCCCAGTGTATAGGCCAACTACAGGTTGCTCTTCATCCAGAACACATCCCACTGTATAGGCCAACTCTGAGTCGCTCTTTATCCAGAACACATCCCAGAGTACAGGCCAATTTCAGGTTGCTCTTCATCCAGAACACATCCCAGTGTACAGGCCAACTCCATGTCGTTCTTCATCCAGAACACATCCCAGAGTAGAGGCCAACTCTGAGTTGCTCTTCATCCAGAACACATCCTAGACTACAGGCCAACTCTGAGTTGCTCTTTATCTAGAACACATCCCAGTGTATAGGCCAACTCTGGGTTGCTCTTCATCCAGAACACACCCCACTGTATAGGCTAACTCTGAGTTGCTCTTTATCCAGAACACATCCCAGAGTACAGGCCAACTCTGAGTTGCTCTTTATCCAGAACACATCCCAGTGCATAGGCCAACTCTGGGTTGCTCTTCATCCAGAACACATCCTAGTGTACAAGCCAACTCCATGTTGCTCTTCATCCAGAACACATCCCATTGTATAGGCCAACTCTGAGTCTCTCTTTATCCAGAATACATCCCAGTGTACAGGCCAACTTTGGGTCGCTCTTTATCCAAAACACATCCTAATGTAAAAGCCAACCCCGCCTCGCAATTCATCCAGAACACATCCTAGTGTAAAGGGCAACTCTGAGTTGCTCTTCATCCAGAACACATCCTAATGTACAAGCCAACTCCGCCTCGCTGTTCATCCAGAACACATCCCAGAGTAAGGGCAAACTCCGTATCGTTCTTCATCCAGAACACATCCCAGAGTACAGGCCAACTCTGGGTCGCTCTTTATCTAGAACACATCCCAGAGTACAGGCCAATTTCACGTTGCTTTCATCCAGAACACATCCCAGTGTACAGGCCAACTCTGAGTCGCTCTTTATCCAGAACACATCCCAGTGTATAGGCCAACTCTGGGTTGCTCTTTATCCAGAACACATCCCAATGTACAGGCCAACTCTGGGTCGCTCTTTATCCAGAACACATCCCACTGTACAGGCCAACTATAGGTTGCTCTTCATCCAGAACACATCCCACTGTATAGGCCAACTCTGAGTCGCTCTTTATCCAGAACACATCCCAGAGTACAGGCCAATTTCAGGTTGCTCTTCATCCAGAACACATCCCAGTGTACAGGCCAACTCCATGTCGTTCTTCATCCAGAACACATCCCAGAGTACAAGCCAACTCTGAGTTGCTCTTCATCCAGAACACATCCTAGAGTACAGGTCAACTCTGGGTTGCTCTTCATCCAGAACACATCCCATTGTATAGGCCAACTCTGAGTCTCTCTTTATCCAGAACACATCCCAATGTACAGGCCAACTCTGGGTCGCTCTTTATCCAGAACACATCCCAGTGTATAGGGCCAACTCTGGGTTGCTTTTCATCCAGAACACATCCCAGTGTATAGGCCAACTCTGAGTCGCTCTTTATCCAGAACATATCCCAGAGTACAGGACAATTTCACGTTGCTTTTCATCCAGAACACATCCCAGTGTACAGGCCAACTCTGAGTCGCTCTTTATCCAGAACACATCCCAGTGTATAGGCCAACTCTGGGTTGCTCTTTATCCAGAACACATCCCAATGTACAGGCCAACTCTGGGTCGCTCTTTATCCAGAACACATCCCACTGTACAGGCCAACTATAGGTTGCTCTTCATCCAGAACACATCCCACTGTATAGGCCAACTCTGAGTCGCTCTTTATCCAGAACACATCCCAGAGTACAGGCCAACTCTGAGTCGCTCTTTATCCAGAACACATTCCAGTGTATAGACCAACTCTGGGTTGCTCTTCATCCAGAACACATCTCATTGTATAGGCCAACTCTGAGTCTCTCTTTATCCAGAACACATCCCAATGTACAGGCCAACTCTGGGTCGCTCTTTATCCAGAACACATCCCAGTGTATAGGGCCAACTCTGGGTTGCTTTTCATCCAGAACACATCCCAGTGTATAGGCCAACTCTGAGTCGCTCTTTATCCAGAACACATCCCAAAGTACAGGACAATTTCACGTTGCTTTTCATCCAGAACACATCCCAGTGTACAGGCCAACTCTGAGTCGCTCTTTATCCAGAACACATCCCAGTGTATAGGCCAACTCTGGGTTGCTCTTTATCCAGAACACATCCCAATGTACAGGCCAACTCTGGGTCGCTCTTTATCCAGAACACATCCCACTGTACAGGCCAACTATAGGTTGCTCTTCATCCAGAACACATCCCACTGTATAGGCCAACTCTGAGTCGCTCTTTATCCAGAACACATCCCAGAGTACAGGCCAATTTCAGGTTGCTCTTCATCCAGAACACATCCCAGTGTACAGGCCAACTCCATGTCGTTCTTCATCCAGAACACATCCCAGAGTACAAGCCAACTCTGAGTTGCTCTTCATCCAGAACACATCCTAGAGTACAGGTCAACTCTGGGTTGCTCTTCATCCAGAACACATCCCATTGTATAGGCCAACTCTGAGTCTCTCTTTATCCAGAACACATCCCAATGTACAGGCCAACTCTGGGTCGCTCTTTATCCAGAACACATCCCAGTGTATAGGGCCAACTCTGGGTTGCTCTTCATCCAGAACACATCCCAGTGTATAGGCCAACTCTGAGTCGCTCTTTATCCAGAACACATCCCAGAGTACAGGCCAATTTCACGTTGCTTTTCATCCAGAACACATCCCAGTGTACAGGCCAACTCTGAGTCGCTCTTTATCCAGAACACATCCCAGTGTATAGGCCAACTCTGGGTTGCTCTTTATCCAGAACACATCCCAATGTACAGGCCAACTCTGGGTCGCTCTTTATCCAGAACACATCCTAATGTACAAGCCAACTTCGCCTCACTGTTCATCCAGAACACACCCCAGAGTACAGGCCAATTCAATGTTGCTCTTCATCCAGAACACATCCCAGAGTACAGGCCAACTCTGAGTCTCTCTTTATCCAGAACAGATCCCAGTGTATAGGCCAACTATAGGTTGCTCTTCATCCAGAACACATCCCACTGTATAGGCCAACTCTGAGTCGCTCTTTATCCAGAACACATCCCAGAGTACAGGCCAATTTCAGGTTGCTCTTCATCCAGAACACATCCCAGTGTACAGACCAACTCCATGTCGTTCTTCATCCAGAACACATCCCAAAGTACAGGCCAACTCTGAGTTGTTCTTCATCCAGAACACATCCTAGACTACAGGCCAACTCTGAGTTGCTCTTTATCTAGAACACATCCCAGTGTATAGGCCAACTCTGGGTTGCTCTTCATCCAGAACACATCCCACTGTATAGGCTAGCTCTGAGTTGCTCTTTATCCAGAACACATCCCAGAGTACAGGCCAACTCTGAGTTGCTCTTTATCCAAAACACATCCCAGTGCATAGGCCAACTCTGAGTCTCTCTTTATCCAGAACACATCCCAATGTACAGGCCAACTCTGGGTCGCTCTTTATCCAGAACACATCCCAGTGTATAGGGCCAACTCTGGGTTGCTTTTCATCCAGAACACATCCCAGTGTATAGGCCGACTCTGAGTCGCTCTTTATCCAGAACACATCCCAGAGTACAGGACAATTTCACGTTGCTTTTCATCCAGAACACATCCCAGTGTACAGGCCAACTCTGAGTCGCTCTTTATCCAGAACACATCCCAGTGTATAGGCCAACTCTGGGTTGCTCTTTATCCAGAACACATCCCAATGTACAGGCCAACTCTGGGTCGCTCTTTATCCAGAACACATCCCACTGTACAGGCCAACTATAGGTTGCTCTTTATCCAGAACACATCCCAGAGTACAGGCCAACTCTGAGTTGCTCTTTATCCAGAACACATCCCAGTGCATAGGCCAACTCTGGGTTGCTCTTCATCCAGAACACATCCTAGTGTACAAGCCAACTCCATGTTGCTCTTCATCCAGAACACATCCCATTGTATAGGCCAACTCTGAGTCTCTCTTTATCCAGAACACATCCCAGTGTACAGGCCAACTTTGGGTCGCTCTTTATCCAAAACACATCCTAATGTAAAAGCCAACCCCGCCTCGCAATTCATCCAGAACACATCCTAGTGTAAAGGGCAACTCTGAGTTGCTCTTCATCCAGAACACATCCTAATGTACAAGCCAACTCCGCCTCGCTGTTCATCCAGAACACATCCCAGAGTACGGGCAAACTCCGTGTCGTTCTTCATCCAGAACACATCCCAGAGTACAGGCCAACTCTGGGTCGCTCTTTATCTAGAACACATCCCAGAGTACAGGCCAATTTCACGTTGCTTTCATCCAGAACACATCCCAGAGTACAGGCCAATTTCACGTTGCTTTTCATCCAGAACACATCCCAGTGTACAGGCCAACTCTGAGTCGCTCTTTATCCAGAACACATCCCAGTGTATAGTCCAACTCTGGGTTGCTCTTCATCCAGAACACATCCCAGTGTATAGGCCAACTCAGGGTTGCTCTTTATCCAGAACACATCCCAATGTACAGGCCAACTCTGAGTTGCTCTTCGTCCAGAACACATCCCAGAGTACAGGCCAACTCTGAGTTGCTCTTCATCCACAACAAATCCCAGTATACAGGCCAACTCTGAGTCGCTCTTTATCCAGAACACATCCCAGTGTATAGGGCCAACTCTGGGTTGCTTTTCATCCAGAACACATCCCAGTGTATAGGCCAACTCTGAGTCGCTCTTTATCCAGAACACATCCCAGAGTACAGGACAATTTCACGTTGCTTTTCATCCAGAACACATCCCAGTGTACAGGCCAACTCTGAGTCGCTCTTTATCCAGAACACATCCCAGTGTATAGGCCAACTCTGGGTTGCTCTTTATCCAGAACACATCCCAATGTACAGGCCAACTCTGGGTCGCTCTTTATCCAGAACACATCCCACTGTACAGGCCAACTATAGGTTGGTCTTCATCCAGAACACATCCCACTGTATAGGCCAACTCTGAGTCGCTCTTTATCCAGAACACATCCCAGAGTACAGGCCAATTTCAGGTTGCTCTTCATCCAGAACACATCCCAGTGTACAGGCCAACTCCATGTCGTTCTTCATCCAGAACACATCCCAGAGTACAAGCCAACTCTGAGTTGCTCTTCATCCAGAACACATCCTAGAGTACAGGTCAACTCTGGGTTGCTCTTCATCCAGAACACATCCCATTGTATAGGCCAACTCTGAGTCTCTCTTTATCCAGAACACATCCCAATGTACAGGCCAACTCTGGGTCGCTCTTTATCCAGAACACATCCCAGTGTATAGGGCCAACTCTGGGTTGCTTTTCATCCAGAACACATCCCAGTGTATAGGCCAACTCTGAGTCGCTCTTTATCCAGAACACATCCCAGAGTACAGGCCAATTTCACGTTGCTTTTCATCCAGAACACATCCCAGTGTACAGGCCAACTCTGAGTCGCTCTTTATCCAGAACACATCCCAGTGTATAGGCCAACTCTGGGTTGCTCTTTATCCAGAACACATCCCAATGTACAGGCCAACTCTGGGTCGCTCTTTATCCAGAACACATCCCAGTGTATAGGGCCAACTCTGGGTTGCTTTTCATCCAGAACACATCCCAGTGTATAGGCCAACTCTGAGTCGCTCTTTATCCAGAACACATCCCAGAGTACAGGACAATTTCACGTTGCTTTTCATCCAGAACACATCCCAGTGTACAGGCCAACTCTGAGTCGCTCTTTATCCAGAACACATCCCAGTGTATAGGCCAACTCTGGGTTGCTCTTTATCCAGAACACATCCCAATGTACAGGCCAACTCTGGGTCGCTCTTTATCCAGAACACATCCCACTGTACAGGCCAACTATAGGTTGCTCTTCATCCAGAACACATCCCACTGTATAGGCCAACTCTGAGTCGCTCTTTATCCAGAACACATCCCAGAGTACAGGCCAACTCTGAGTCGCTCTTTATCCAGAACACATTCCAGTGTATAGACCAACTCTGGGTTGCTCTTCATCCAGAACACATCTCATTGTATAGGCCAACTCTGAGTCTCTCTTTATCCAGAACACATCCCAATGTACAGGCCAACTCTGGGTCGCTCTTTATCCAGAACACATCCCAGTGTATAGGGCCAACTCTGGGTTGCTTTTCATCCAGAACACATCCCAATGTATAGGCCAACTCTGAGTCGCTCTTTATCCAGAACACATCCCAGAGTACAGGCCAATTTCACGTTGCTTTTCATCCAGAACACATCCCAGTGTACAGGCCAACTCTGAGTCGCTCTTTATCCAGAACACATCCCAGTGTATAGGCCAACTCTGGGTTGCTCTTTATCCAGAACACATCCCAATTGTACAGGCCAACTCTGGGTCGCTCTTTATCCAGAATACATCCTAATGTACAAGCCAACTTCGCCTCACTGTTCATCCAGAACACACCCCAGAGTACAGGCCAATTCAATGTTGCTCTTCATCCAGAACACATCCCAGAGTACAGGCCAACTCTGACTCGCTCTTTATCCAGAACACATTCCAGTGTATAGACCAACTCTGGGTTGCTCTTCATCCAGAATACATCCCATTGTATAGGCCAACTCTGAGTCTCTCTTTATCCAGAACACATCCCAATGTACAGGCCAACTCTGGGTCGCTCTTTATCCAGAACACATCCCAGTGTATAGGGCCAACTCTGGGTTGCTTTTCATCCAGAACACATCCCAGTGTATAGGCCAACTCTGAGTCGCTCTTTATCCAGAACACATCCCAGAGTACAGGACAATTTCACGTTGCTTTTCATCCAGAACACATCCCAGTGTACAGGCCAACTCTGAGTCGCTCTTTATCCAGAACACATCCCAGTGTATAGGCCAACTCTGGGTTGCTCTTTATCCAGAACACATCCCAATGTACAGGCCAACTCTGGGTCGCTCTTTATCCAGAACACATCCCACTGTACAGGCCAACTATAGGTTGCTCTTCATCCAGAACACATCCCACTGTATAGGCCAACTCTGAGTCGCTCTTTATCCAGAACACATCCCAGAGTACAGGCCAATTTCAGGTTGCTCTTCATCCAGAACACATCCCAGTGTACAGGCCAACTCCATGTCGTTCTTCATCCAGAACACATCCCAGAGTACAAGCCAACTCTGAGTTGCTCTTCATCCAGAACACATCCTAGAGTACAGGTCAACTCTGGGTTGCTCTTCATCCAGAACACATCCCATTGTATAGGCCAACTCTGAGTCTCTCTTTATCCAGAACACATCCCAATGTACAGGCCAACTCTGGGTCGCTCTTTATCCAGAACACATCCCAGTGTATAGGGCCAACTCTGGGTTGCTCTTCATCCAGAACACATCCCAGTGTATAGGCCAACTCTGAGTCGCTCTTTATCCAGAACACATCCCAGAGTACAGGCCAACTCTGGGTTGCTCTTTATCCAGAACACATCCCAATGTACAGGCCAACTCTGGGTCGCTCTTTATCCAGAACACATCCCAGTGTATAGGGCCAACTCTGGGTTGCTTTTCATCCAGAACACATCCCAGTGTATAGGCCAACTCTGAGTCGCTCTTTATCCAGAACACATCCCAGAGTACAGGACAATTTCACGTTGCTTTTCATCCAGAACACATCCCAGTGTACAGGCCAACTCTGAGTCGCTCTTTATCCAGAACACATCCCAGTGTATAGGCCAACTCTGGGTTGCTCTTTATCCAGAACACATCCCAATGTACAGGCCAACTCTGGGTCGCTCTTTATCCAGAACACATCCCACTGTACAGGCCAACTATAGGTTGCTCTTCATCCAGAACACATCCCACTGTATAGGCCAACTCTGAGTCGCTCTTTATCCAGAACACATCCCAGAGTACAGGCCAATTTCAGGTTGCTCTTCATCCAGAACACATCCCAGTGTACAGGCCAACTCCATGTCGTTCTTCATCCAGAACACATCCCAGAGTACAAGCCAACTCTGAGTTGCTCTTCATCCAGAACACATCCTAGAGTACAGGTCAACTCTGGGTTGCTCTTCATCCAGAACACATCCCATTGTATAGGCCAACTCTGAGTCTCTCTTTATCCAGAACACATCCCAATGTACAGGCCAACTCTGGGTCGCTCTTTATCCAGAACACATCCCAGTGTATAGGGCCAACTCTGGGTTGCTCTTCATCCAGAACACATCCCAGTGTATAGGCCAACTCTGAGTCGCTCTTTATCCAGAACACATCCCAGAGTACAGGCCAATTTCACGTTGCTTTTCATCCAGAACACATCCCAGTGTACAGGCCAACTCTGAGTCGCTCTTTATCCAGAACACATCCCAGTGTATAGGCCAACTCTGGGTTGCTCTTTATCCAGAACACATCCCAATGTACAGGCCAACTCTGGGTCGCTCTTTATCCAGAACACATCCTAATGTACAAGCCAACTTCGCCTCACTGTTCATCCAGAACACACCCCAGAGTACAGGCCAATTCAATGTTGCTCTTCATCCAGAACACATCCCAGAGTACAGGCCAACTCTGAGTCTCTCTTTATCCAGAACAGATCCCAGTGTATAGGCCAACTATAGGTTGCTCTTCATCCAGAACACATCCCACTGTATAGGCCAACTCTGAGTCGCTCTTTATCCAGAACACATCCCAGAGTACAGGCCAATTTCAGGTTGCTCTTCATCCAGAACACATCCCAGTGTACAGACCAACTCCATGTCGTTCTTCATCCAGAACACATCCCAAAGTACAGGCCAACTCTGAGTTGTTCTTCATCCAGAACACATCCTAGACTACAGGCCAACTCTGAGTTGCTCTTTATCTAGAACACATCCCAGTGTATAGGCCAACTCTGGGTTGCTCTTCATCCAGAACACATCCCACTGTATAGGCTAGCTCTGAGTTGCTCTTTATCCAGAACACATCCCAGAGTACAGGCCAACTCTGAGTTGCTCTTTATCCAAAACACATCCCAGTGCATAGGCCAACTCTGAGTCTCTCTTTATCCAGAACACATCCCAATGTACAGGCCAACTCTGGGTCGCTCTTTATCCAGAACACATCCCAGTGTATAGGGCCAACTCTGGGTTGCTTTTCATCCAGAACACATCCCAGTGTATAGGCCGACTCTGAGTCGCTCTTTATCCAGAACACATCCCAGAGTACAGGACAATTTCACGTTGCTTTTCATCCAGAACACATCCCAGTGTACAGGCCAACTCTGAGTCGCTCTTTATCCAGAACACATCCCAGTGTATAGGCCAACTCTGGGTTGCTCTTTATCCAGAACACATCCCAATGTACAGGCCAACTCTGGGTCGCTCTTTATCCAGAACACATCCCACTGTACAGGCCAACTATAGGTTGCTCTTCATCCAGAACACATCCCACTGTATAGGCCAACTCTGAGTCGCTCTTTATCCAGAACACATCCCAGAGTACAGGCCAATTTCAGGTTGCTCTTCATCCAGAACACATCCCAGTGTACAGGCCAACTCCATGTCGTTCTTCATCCAGAACACATCCCAGAGTACAAGCCAACTCTGAGTTGCTCTTCATCCAGAACACATCCTAGAGTACAGGTCAACTCTGGGTTGCTCTTCATCCAGAACACATCCCATTGTATAGGCCAACTCTGAGTCTCTCTTTATCCAGAACACATCCCAATGTACAGGCCAACTCTGGGTCGCTCTTTATCCAGAACACATCCCAGTGTATAGGGCCAACTCTGGGTTGCTTTTCATCCAGAACACATCCCAGTGTATAGGCCAACTCTGGGTTGCTCTTTATCCAGAACACATCCCAATGTACAGGCCAACTCTGGGTCGCTCTTTATCCAGAACACATCCTAATGTACAAGCCAACTTCGCCTCACTGTTCATCCAGAACACACCCCAGAGTACAGGCCAATTCAATGTTGCTCTTCATCCAGAACACATCCCAGAGTACAGGCCAACTCTGAGTCTCTCTTTATCCAGAACAGATCCCAGTGTATAGGCCAACTATAGGTTGCTCTTCATCCAGAACACATCCCACTGTATAGGCCAACTCTGAGTCGCTCTTTATCCAGAACACATCCCAGAGTACAGGCCAATTTCAGGTTGCTCTTCATCCAGAACACATCCCAGTGTACAGGCCAACTCCATGTCGTTCTTCATCCAGAACACATCCCAGAGTACAGGCCAACTCTGAGTTGCTCTTCATCCAGAACACATCCTAGACTACAGGCCAACTCTGAGTTGCTCTTTATCTAGAACACATCCCAGTGTATAGGCCAACTCTGGGTTGCTTTTCATCCAGAACACATCCCAATGTATAGGCCAACTCTGAGTCGCTCTTTATCCAGAACACATCCCAGAGTACAGGCCAATTTCACGTTGCTTTTCATCCAGAACACATCCCAGTGTACAGGCCAACTCTGAGTCGCTCTTTATCCAGAACACATCCCAGTGTATAGGCCAACTCTGGGTTGCTCTTTATCCAGAACACATCCCAATTGTACAGGCCAACTCTGGGTCGCTCTTTATCCAGAATACATCCTAATGTACAAGCCAACTTCGCCTCACTGTTCATCCAGAACACACCCCAGAGTACAGGCCAATTCAATGTTGCTCTTCATCCAGAACACATCCCAGAGTACAGGCCAACTCTGACTCGCTCTTTATCCAGAACACATTCCAGTGTATAGACCAACTCTGGGTTGCTCTTCATCCAGAACACATCCCATTGTATAGGCCAACTCTGAGTCTCTCTTTATCCAGAACACATCCCAATGTACAGGCCAACTCTGGGTCGCTCTTTATCCAGAACACATCCCAGTGTATAGGGCCAACTCTGGGTTGCTTTTCATCCAGAACACATCCCAGTGTATAGGCCAACTCTGAGTCGCTCTTTATCCAGAACACATCCCAGAGTACAGGACAATTTCACGTTGCTTTTCATCCAGAACACATCCCAGTGTACAGGCCAACTCTGAGTCGCTCTTTATCCAGAACACATCCCAGTGTATAGGCCAACTCTGGGTTGCTCTTTATCCAGAACACATCCCAATGTACAGGCCAACTCTGGGTCGCTCTTTATCCAGAACACATCCCACTGTACAGGCCAACTATAGGTTGCTCTTCATCCAGAACACATCCCACTGTATAGGCCAACTCTGAGTCGCTCTTTATCCAGAACACATCCCAGAGTACAGGCCAACTCTGAGTCGCTCTTTATCCAGAACACATTCCAGTGTATAGACCAACTCTGGGTTGCTCTTCATCCAGAACACATCTCATTGTATAGGCCAACTCTGAGTCTCTCTTTATCCATAACACATCCCAATGTACAGGCCAACTCTGGGTCGCTCTTTATCCAGAACACATCCCAGTGTATAGGGCCAACTCTGGGTTGCTTTTCATCCAGAACACATCCCAGTGTATAGGCCAACTCTGAGTCGCTCTTTATCCAGAACACATCCCAGAGTACAGGCCAATTTCACGTTGCTTTTCATCCAGAACACATCCCAGTGTACAGGCCAACTCTGAGTCGCTCTTTATCCAGAACACATCCCAGTGTATAGGCCAACTCTGGGTTGCTCTTTATCCAGAACACATCCCAATTGTACAGGCCAACTCTGGGTCGCTCTTTATCCAGAATACATCCTAATGTACAAGCCAACTTCGCCTCACTGTTCATCCAGAACACACCCCAGAGTACAGGCCAATTCAATGTTGCTCTTCATCCAGAACACATCCCAGAGTACAGGCCAACTCTGACTCGCTCTTTATCCAGAACACATTCCAGTGTATAGACCAACTCTGGGTTGCTCTTCATCCAGAACACATCCCATTGTATAGGCCAACTCTGAGTCTCTCTTTATCCAGAACACATCCCAATGTACAGGCCAACTCTGGGTCGCTCTTTATCCAGAACACATCCCAGTGTATAGGGCCAACTCTGGGTTGCTTTTCATCCAGAACACATCCCAGTGTATAGGCCAACTCTGAGTCGCTCTTTATCCAGAACACATCCCAGAGTACAGGACAATTTCACGTTGCTTTTCATCCAGAACACATCCCAGTGTACAGGCCAACTCTGAGTCGCTCTTTATCCAGAACACATCAAAGTGTATAGGCCAACTCTGGGTTGCTCTTTATCCAGAACACATCCCAATGTACAGGCCAACTCTGGGTCGCTCTTTATCCAGAACACATCCCACTGTACAGGCCAACTATAGGTTGCTCTTCATCCAGAACACATCCCACTGTATAGGCCAACTCTGAGTCGCTCTTTATCCAGAACACATCCCAGAGTACAGGCCAATTTCAGGTTGCTCTTCATCCAGAACACATCCCAGTGTACAGGCCAACTCCATGTCGTTCTTCATCCAGAACACATCCCAGAGTACAAGCCAACTCTGAGTTGCTCTTCATCCAGAACACATCCTAGAGTACAGGTCAACTCTGGGTTGCTCTTCATCCAGAACACATCCCATTGTATAGGCCAACTCTGAGTCTCTCTTTATCCAGAACACATCCCAATGTACAGGCCAACTCTGGGTCGCTCTTTATCCAGAACACATCCCAGTGTATAGGGCCAACTCTGGGTTGCTTTTCATCCAGAACACATCCCAGTGTATAGGCCAACTCTGAGTCGCTCTTTATCCAGAACACATCCCAGAGTACAGGCCAATTTCACGTTGCTTTTCATCCAGAACACATCCCAGTGTACAGGCCAACTCTGAGTCGCTCTTTATCCAGAACACATCCCAGTGTATAGGCCAACTCTGGGTTGCTCTTTATCCAGAACACATCCCAATGTACAGGCCAACTCTGGGTCGCTCTTTATCCAGAACACATCCTAATGTACAAGCCAACTTCGCCTCACTGTTCATCCAGAACACACCCCAGAGTACAGGCCAATTCAATGTTGCTCTTCATCCAGAACACATCCCAGAGTACAGGCCAACTCTGAGTCTCTCTTTATCCAGAACACATCCCAATGTACAGGCCAACTCTGGGTCGCTCTTTATCCAGAACACATCCCAGTGTATAGGGCCAACTCTGGGTTGCTCTTCATCCAGAACACATCCCAGTGTATAGGCCAACTCTGAGTCGCTCTTTATCCAGAACACATCCCAGAGTACAGGCCAATTTCACGTTGCTTTTCATCCAGAACACATCCCAGTGTACAGGCCAACTCTGAGTCGCTCTTTATCCAGAACACATCCCAGTGTATAGGCCAACTCTGGGTTGCTCTTTATCCAGAACACATCCCAATGTACAGGCCAACTCTGGGTCGCTCTTTATCCAGAACACATCCTAATGTACAAGCCAACTTCGCCTCACTGTTCATCCAGAACACACCCCAGAGTACAGGCCAATTCAATGTTGCTCTTCATCCAGAACACATCCCAGAGTACAGGCCAACTCTGAGTCTCTCTTTATCCAGAACAGATCCCAGTGTATAGGCCAACTATAGGTTGCTCTTCATCCAGAACACATCCCACTGTATAGGCCAACTCTGAGTCGCTCTTTATCCAGAACACATCCCAGAGTACAGGCCAATTTCAGGTTGCTCTTCATCCAGAACACATCCCAGTGTACAGACCAACTCCATGTCGTTCTTCATCCAGAACACATCCCAAAGTACAGGCCAACTCTGAGTTGTTCTTCATCCAGAACACATCCTAGACTACAGGCCAACTCTGAGTTGCTCTTTATCTAGAACACATCCCAGTGTATAGGCCAACTCTGGGTTGCTCTTCATCCAGAACACATCCCACTGTATAGGCTAGCTCTGAGTTGCTCTTTATCCAGAACACATCCCAGAGTACAGGCCAACTCTGAGTTGCTCTTTATCCAAAACACATCCCAGTGCATAGGCCAACTCTGAGTCTCTCTTTATCCAGAACACATCCCAATGTACAGGCCAACTCTGGGTCGCTCTTTATCCAGAACACATCCCAGTGTATAGGGCCAACTCTGGGTTGCTTTTCATCCAGAACACATCCCAGTGTATAGGCCGACTCTGAGTCGCTCTTTATCCAGAACACATCCCAGAGTACAGGACAATTTCACGTTGCTTTTCATCCAGAACACATCCCAGTGTACAGGCCAACTCTGAGTCGCTCTTTATCCAGAACACATCCCAGTGTATAGGCCAACTCTGGGTTGCTCTTTATCCAGAACACATCCCAATGTACAGGCCAACTCTGGGTCGCTCTTTATCCAGAACACATCCCACTGTACAGGCCAACTATAGGTTGCTCTTCATCCAGAACACATCCCACTGTATAGGCTAGCTCTGAGTTGCTCTTTATCCAGAACACATCCCAGAGTACAGGCCAACTCTGAGTTGCTCTTTATCCAGAACACATCCCAGTGCATAGGCCAACTCTGGGTTGCTCTTCATCCAGAACACATCCTAGTGTACAAGCCAACTCCATGTTGCTCTTCATCCAGAACACATCCCATTGTATAGGCCAACTTTGGGTCGCTCTTTATCCAAAACACATCCTAATGTAAAAGCCAACCCCGCCTCGCAATTCATCCAGAACACATCCTAGTGTAAAGGGCAACTCTGAGTTGCTCTTCATCCAGAACACATCCTAATGTACAAGCCAACTCCGCCTCGCTGTTCATCCAGAACACATCCCAGAGTACGGGCAAACTCCGTGTCGTTCTTCATCCAGAACACATCCCAGAGTACAGGCCAACTCTGGGTCGCTCTTTATCTAGAACACATCCCAGAGTACAGGCCAATTTCACGTTGCTTTCATCCAGAACACATCCCAGTGTATAGGGCCAACTCTAGGTTGCTCTTTATCCAGAACACATCCCACTGTATAGGCCAATTCTGAGTCGCTCTTTATCCAGAACACATCCCAGAGTACAGGCCAATTTCACGTTGCTTTTCATCCAGAACACATCCCAGTGTACAGGCCAACTCTGAGTCGCTCTTTATCCAGAACACATCCCAGTGTATAGTCCAACTCTGGGTTGCTCTTCATCCAGAACACATCCCAGTGTATAGGCCAACTCAGGGTTGCTCTTTATCCAGAACACATCCCAATGTACAGGCCAACTCTGAGTTGCTCTTCGTCCAGAACACATCCCAGAGTACAGGCCAACTCTGAGTTGCTCTTCATCCACAACAAATCCCAGTATACAGGCCAACTCTGAGTCGCTCTTTATCCAGAACACATCCCAGTGTATAGGGCCAACTCTGGGTTGCTTTTCATCCAGAACACATCCCAGTGTATAGGCCAACTCTGAGTCGCTCTTTATCCAGAACACATCCCAGAGTACAGGACAATTTCACGTTGCTTTTCATCCAGAACACATCCCAGTGTACAGGCCAACTCTGAGTCGCTCTTTATCCAGAACACATCCCAGTGTATAGGCCAACTCTGGGTTGCTCTTTATCCAGAACACATCCCAATGTACAGGCCAACTCTGGGTCGCTCTTTATCCAGAACACATCCCACTGTACAGGCCAACTATAGGTTGGTCTTCATCCAGAACACATCCCACTGTATAGGCCAACTCTGAGTCGCTCTTTATCCAGAACACATCCCAGAGTACAGGCCAATTTCAGGTTGCTCTTCATCCAGAACACATCCCAGTGTACAGGCCAACTCCATGTCGTTCTTCATCCAGAACACATCCCAGAGTACAAGCCAACTCTGAGTTGCTCTTCATCCAGAACACATCCTAGAGTACAGGTCAACTCTGGGTTGCTCTTCATCCAGAACACATCCCATTGTATAGGCCAACTCTGAGTCTCTCTTTATCCAGAACACATCCCAATGTACAGGCCAACTCTGGGTCGCTCTTTATCCAGAACACATCCCAGTGTATAGGGCCAACTCTGGGTTGCTTTTCATCCAGAACACATCCCAGTGTATAGGCCAACTCTGAGTCGCTCTTTATCCAGAACACATCCCAGAGTACAGGCCAATTTCACGTTGCTTTTCATCCAGAACACATCCCAGTGTACAGGCCAACTCTGAGTCGCTCTTTATCCAGAACACATCCCAGTGTATAGGCCAACTCTGGGTTGCTCTTTATCCAGAACACATCCCAATGTACAGGCCAACTCTGGGTCGCTCTTTATCCAGAACACATCCCAGTGTATAGGGCCAACTCTGGGTTGCTTTTCATCCAGAACACATCCCAGTGTATAGGCCAACTCTGAGTCGCTCTTTATCCAGAACACATCCCAGAGTACAGGACAATTTCACGTTGCTTTTCATCCAGAACACATCCCAGTGTACAGGCCAACTCTGAGTCGCTCTTTATCCAGAACACATCCCAGTGTATAGGCCAACTCTGGGTTGCTCTTTATCCAGAACACATCCCAATGTACAGGCCAACTCTGGGTCGCTCTTTATCCAGAACACATCCCACTGTACAGGCCAACTATAGGTTGCTCTTCATCCAGAACACATCCCACTGTATAGGCCAACTCTGAGTCGCTCTTTATCCAGAACACATCCCAGAGTACAGGCCAACTCTGAGTCGCTCTTTATCCAGAACACATTCCAGTGTATAGACCAACTCTGGGTTGCTCTTCATCCAGAACACATCTCATTGTATAGGCCAACTCTGAGTCTCTCTTTATCCAGAACACATCCCAATGTACAGGCCAACTCTGGGTCGCTCTTTATCCAGAACACATCCCAGTGTATAGGGCCAACTCTGGGTTGCTCTTCATCCAGAACACATCCCAATGTATAGGCCAACTCTGAGTCGCTCTTTATCCAGAACACATCCCAGAGTACAGGCCAATTTCACGTTGCTTTTCATCCAGAACACATCCCAGTGTACAGGCCAACTCTGAGTCGCTCTTTATCCAGAACACATCCCAGTGTATAGGCCAACTCTGGGTTGCTCTTTATCCAGAACACATCCCAATTGTACAGGCCAACTCTGGGTCGCTCTTTATCCAGAATACATCCTAATGTACAAGCCAACTTCGCCTCACTGTTCATCCAGAACACACCCCAGAGTACAGGCCAATTCAATGTTGCTCTTCATCCAGAACACATCCCAGAGTACAGGCCAACTCTGACTCGCTCTTTATCCAGAACACATTCCAGTGTATAGACCAACTCTGGGTTGCTCTTCATCCAGAACACATCCCATTGTATAGGCCAACTCTGAGTCTCTCTTTATCCAGAACACATCCCAATGTACAGGCCAACTCTGGGTCGCTCTTTATCCAGAACACATCCCAGTGTATAGGGCCAACTCTGGGTTGCTTTTCATCCAGAACACATCCCAGTGTATAGGCCAACTCTGAGTCGCTCTTTATCCAGAACACATCCCAGAGTACAGGACAATTTCACGTTGCTTTTCATCCAGAACACATCCCAGTGTACAGGCCAACTCTGAGTCGCTCTTTATCCAGAACACATCCCAGTGTATAGGCCAACTCTGGGTTGCTCTTTATCCAGAACACATCCCAATGTACAGGCCAACTCTGGGTCGCTCTTTATCCAGAACACATCCCACTGTACAGGCCAACTATAGGTTGCTCTTCATCCAGAACACATCCCACTGTATAGGCCAACTCTGAGTCGCTCTTTATCCAGAACACATCCCAGAGTACAGGCCAATTTCAGGTTGCTCTTCATCCAGAACACATCCCAGTGTACAGGCCAACTCCATGTCGTTCTTCATCCAGAACACATCCCAGAGTACAAGCCAACTCTGAGTTGCTCTTCATCCAGAACACATCCTAGAGTACAGGTCAACTCTGGGTTGCTCTTCATCCAGAACACATCCCATTGTATAGGCCAACTCTGAGTCTCTCTTTATCCAGAACACATCCCAATGTACAGGCCAACTCTGGGTCGCTCTTTATCCAGAACACATCCCAGTGTATAGGGCCAACTCTGGGTTGCTCTTCATCCAGAACACATCCCAGTGTATAGGCCAACTCTGAGTCGCTCTTTATCCAGAACACATCCCAGAGTACAGGCCAATTTCACGTTGCTTTTCATCCAGAACACATCCCAGTGTACAGGCCAACTCTGAGTCGCTCTTTATCCAGAACACATCCCAGTGTATAGGCCAACTCTGGGTTGCTCTTTATCCAGAACACATCCCAATGTACAGGCCAACTCTGGGTCGCTCTTTATCCAGAACACATCCTAATGTACAAGCCAACTTCGCCTCACTGTTCATCCAGAACACACCCCAGAGTACAGGCCAATTCAATGTTGCTCTTCATCCAGAACACATCCCAGAGTACAGGCCAACTCTGAGTCTCTCTTTATCCAGAACAGATCCCAGTGTATAGGCCAACTATAGGTTGCTCTTCATCCAGAACACATCCCACTGTATAGGCCAACTCTGAGTCGCTCTTTATCCAGAACACATCCCAGAGTACAGGCCAATTTCAGGTTGCTCTTCATCCAGAACACATCCCAGTGTACAGACCAACTCCATGTCGTTCTTCATCCAGAACACATCCCAAAGTACAGGCCAACTCTGAGTTGTTCTTCATCCAGAACACATCCTAGACTACAGGCCAACTCTGAGTTGCTCTTTATCTAGAACACATCCCAGTGTATAGGCCAACTCTGGGTTGCTCTTCATCCAGAACACATCCCACTGTATAGGCTAGCTCTGAGTTGCTCTTTATCCAGAACACATCCCAGAGTACAGGCCAACTCTGAGTTGCTCTTTATCCAAAACACATCCCAGTGCATAGGCCAACTCTGAGTCTCTCTTTATCCAGAACACATCCCAATGTACAGGCCAACTCTGGGTCGCTCTTTATCCAGAACACATCCCAGTGTATAGGGCCAACTCTGGGTTGCTTTTCATCCAGAACACATCCCAGTGTATAGGCCGACTCTGAGTCGCTCTTTATCCAGAACACATCCCAGAGTACAGGACAATTTCACGTTGCTTTTCATCCAGAACACATCCCAGTGTACAGGCCAACTCTGAGTCGCTCTTTATCCAGAACACATCCCAGTGTATAGGCCAACTCTGGGTTGCTCTTTATCCAGAACACATCCCAATGTACAGGCCAACTCTGGGTCGCTCTTTATCCAGAACACATCCCACTGTACAGGCCAACTATAGGTTGCTCTTCATCCAGAACACATCCCACTGTATAGGCCAACTCTGAGTCGCTCTTTATCCAGAACACATCCCAGAGTACAGGCCAATTTCAGGTTGCTCTTCATCCAGAACACATCCCAGTGTACAGGCCAACTCCATGTCGTTCTTCATCCAGAACACATCCCAGAGTACAAGCCAACTCTGAGTTGCTCTTCATCCAGAACACATCCTAGAGTAGAGGTCAACTCTGGGTTGCTCTTCATCCAGAACACATCCCATTGTATAGGCCAACTCTGAGTCTCTCTTTATCCAGAACACATCCCAATGTACAGGCCAACTCTGGGTCGCTCTTTATCCAGAACACATCCCAGTGTATAGGGCCAACTCTGGGTTGCTTTTCATCCAGAACACATCCCAGTGTATAGGCCAACTCTGGGTTGCTCTTTATCCAGAACACATCCCAATGTACAGGCCAACTCTGGGTCGCTCTTTATCCAGAACACATCCTAATGTACAAGCCAACTTCGCCTCACTGTTCATCCAGAACACACCCCAGAGTACAGGCCAATTCAATGTTGCTCTTCATCCAGAACACATCCCAGAGTACAGGCCAACTCTGAGTCTCTCTTTATCCAGAACAGATCCCAGTGTATAGGCCAACTATAGGTTGCTCTTCATCCAGAACACATCCCACTGTATAGGCCAACTCTGAGTCGCTCTTTATCCAGAACACATCCCAGAGTACAGGCCAATTTCAGGTTGCTCTTCATCCAGAACACATCCCAGTGTACAGGCCAACTCCATGTCGTTCTTCATCCAGAACACATCCCAGAGTACAGGCCAACTCTGAGTTGCTCTTCATCCAGAACACATCCTAGACTACAGGCCAACTCTGAGTTGCTCTTTATCTAGAACACATCCCAGTGTATAGGCCAACTCTGGGTTGCTTTTCATCCAGAACACATCCCAATGTATAGGCCAACTCTGAGTCGCTCTTTATCCAGAACACATCCCAGAGTACAGGCCAATTTCACGTTGCTTTTCATCCAGAACACATCCCAGTGTACAGGCCAACTCTGAGTCGCTCTTTATCCAGAACACATCCCAGTGTATAGGCCAACTCTGGGTTGCTCTTTATCCAGAACACATCCCAATTGTACAGGCCAACTCTGGGTCGCTCTTTATCCAGAATACATCCTAATGTACAAGCCAACTTCGCCTCACTGTTCATCCAGAACACACCCCAGAGTACAGGCCAATTCAATGTTGCTCTTCATCCAGAACACATCCCAGAGTACAGGCCAACTCTGACTCGCTCTTTATCCAGAACACATTCCAGTGTATAGACCAACTCTGGGTTGCTCTTCATCCAGAACACATCCCATTGTATAGGCCAACTCTGAGTCTCTCTTTATCCAGAACACATCCCAATGTACAGGCCAACTCTGGGTCGCTCTTTATCCAGAACACATCCCAGTGTATAGGGCCAACTCTGGGTTGCTTTTCATCCAGAACACATCCCAGTGTATAGGCCAACTCTGAGTCGCTCTTTATCCAGAACACATCCCAGAGTACAGGACAATTTCACGTTGCTTTTCATCCAGAACACATCCCAGTGTACAGGCCAACTCTGAGTCGCTCTTTATCCAGAACACATCAAAGTGTATAGGCCAACTCTGGGTTGCTCTTTATCCAGAACACATCCCAATGTACAGGCCAACTCTGGGTCGCTCTTTATCCAGAACACATCCCACTGTACAGGCCAACTATAGGTTGCTCTTCATCCAGAACACATCCCACTGTATAGGCCAACTCTGAGTCGCTCTTTATCCAGAACACATCCCAGAGTACAGGCCAATTTCAGGTTGCTCTTCATCCAGAACACATCCCAGTGTACAGGCCAACTCCATGTCGTTCTTCATCCAGAACACATCCCAGAGTACAAGCCAACTCTGAGTTGCTCTTCATCCAGAACACATCCTAGAGTACAGGTCAACTCTGGGTTGCTCTTCATCCAGAACACATCCCATTGTATAGGCCAACTCTGAGTCTCTCTTTATCCAGAACACATCCCAATGTACAGGCCAACTCTGGGTCGCTCTTTATCCAGAACACATCCCAGTGTATAGGGCCAACTCTGGGTTGCTTTTCATCCAGAACACATCCCAGTGTATAGGCCAACTCTGAGTCGCTCTTTATCCAGAACACATCCCAGAGTACAGGCCAATTTCACGTTGCTTTTCATCCAGAACACATCCCAGTGTACAGGCCAACTCTGAGTCGCTCTTTATCCAGAACACATCCCAGTGTATAGGCCAACTCTGGGTTGCTCTTTATCCAGAACACATCCCAATGTACAGGCCAACTCTGGGTCGCTCTTTATCCAGAACACATCCTAATGTACAAGCCAACTTCGCCTCACTGTTCATCCAGAACACACCCCAGAGTACAGGCCAATTCAATGTTGCTCTTCATCCAGAACACATCCCAGAGTACAGGCCAACTCTGAGTCTCTCTTTATCCAGAACAGATCCCAGTGTATAGGCCAACTATAGGTTGCTCTTCATCCAGAACACATCCCACTGTATAGGCCAACTCTGAGTCGCTCTTTATCCAGAACACATCCCAGAGTACAGGCCAATTTCAGGTTGCTCTTCATCCAGAACACATCCCAGTGTACAGGCCAACTCCATGTCGTTCTTCATCCAGAACACATCCCAGAGTACAGGCCAACTCTGAGTTGCTCTTCATCCAGAACACATCCTAGACTACAGGCCAACTCTGAGTTGCTCTTTATCTAGAACACATCCCAGTGTATAGGCCAACTCTGGGTTGCTCTTCATCCAGAACACATCCCACTGTATAGGCTAGCTCTGAGTTGCTCTTTATCCAGAACACATCCCAGAGTACAGGCCAACTCTGAGTTGCTCTTTATCCAGAACACATCCCAGTGCATAGGCCAACTCTGGGTTGCTCTTCATCCAGAACACATCCTAGTGTACAAGCCAACTCCATGTTGCTCTTCATCCAGAACACATCCCATTGTATAGGCCAACTCTGAGTCTCTCTTTATCCAGAACACATCCCAGTGTACAGGCCAACTTTGGGTCGCTCTTTATCCAAAACACATCCTAATGTAAAAGCCAACCCCGCCTCGCAATTCATCCAGAACACATCCTAGTGTAAAGGGCAACTCTGAGTTGCTCTTCATCCAGAACACATCCTAATGTACAAGCCAACTCCGCCTCGCTGTTCATCCAGAACACATCCCAGAGTACGGGCAAACTCCGTGTCGTTCTTCATCCAGAACACATCCCAGAGTACAGGCCAACTCTGGGTCGCTCTTTATCTAGAACACATCCCAGAGTACAGGCCAATTTCACGTTGCTTTCATCCAGAACACATCCCAGTGTATAGGGCCAACTCTAGGTTGCTCTTTATCCAGAACACATCCCACTGTATAGGCCAATTCTGAGTCGCTCTTTATCCAGAACACATCCCAGAGTACAGGCCAATTTCACGTTGCTTTTCATCCAGAACACATCCCAGTGTACAGGCCAACTCTGAGTCGCTCTTTATCCAGAACACATCCCAGTGTATAGTCCAACTCTGGGTTGCTCTTCATCCAGAACACATCCCAGTGTATAGGCCAACTCTGGGTTGCTCTTTATCCAGAACACATCCCAATGTACAGGCCAACTCTGAGTTGCTCTTCGTCCAGAACACATCCCAGAGTACAGGCCAACTCTGAGTTGCTCTTCATCCACAACAAATCCCAGTATACAGGCCAACTCTGAGTCGCTCTTCATCCAGAACACATCCCATTGTAAAGGCCAACTTCACGTTGCATTTCATCCAGAAAACATCCCAGTGTACAGGCCAACTCTGGGTCGCTCTTTATCCAGGACACATCCCAGAGTACAGGCCAACTCTGAGTCGCTCTTTATCCAGAACACATTCCAGTGTATAGACCAACTCTGGGTTGCTCTTCATCCAGAACACATCTCATTGTATAGGCCAACTCTGAGTCTCTCTTTATCCAGAACACATCCCAATGTACAGGCCAACTCTGGGTCGCTCTTTATCCAGAACACATCCCAGTGTATAGGGCCAACTCTGGGTTGCTTTTCATCCAGAACACATCCCAATGTATAGGCCAACTCTGAGTCGCTCTTTATCCAGAACACATCCCAGAGTACAGGCCAATTTCACGTTGCTTTTCATCCAGAACACATCCCAGTGTACAGGCCAACTCTGAGTCGCTCTTTATCCAGAACACATCCCAGTGTATAGGCCAACTCTGGGTTGCTCTTTATCCAGAACACATCCCAATGTACAGGCCAACTCTGGGTCGCTCTTTATCCAGAACACATCCTAATGTACAAGCCAACTTCGCCTCACTGTTCATCCAGAACACACCCCAGAGTACAGGCCAATTCAATGTTGCTCTTCATCCAGAACACATCCCAGAGTACAGGCCAACTCTGAGTCTCTCTTTATCCAGAACAGATCCCAGTGTATAGGCCAACTATAGGTTGCTCTTCATCCAGAACACATCCCACTGTATAGGCCAACTCTGAGTCGCTCTTTATCCAGAACACATCCCAGAGTACAGGCCAATTTCAGGTTGCTCTTCATCCAGAACACATCCCAGTGTACAGGCCAACTCCATGTCGTTCTTCATCCAGAACACATCCCAGAGTACAGGCCAACTCTGAGTTGCTCTTCATCCAGAACACATCCTAGACTACAGGCCAACTCTGAGTTGCTCTTTATCTAGAACACATCCCAGTGTATAGGCCAACTCTGGGTTGCTCTTCATCCAGAACACATCCCACTGTATAGGCTAGCTCTGAGTTGCTCTTTATCCAGAACACATCCCAGAGTACAGGCCAACTCTGAGTTGCTCTTTATCCAGAACACATCCCAGTGCATAGGCCAACTCTGGGTTGCTCTTCATCCAGAACACATCCTAGTGTACAAGCCAACTCCATGTTGCTCTTCATCCAGAACACATCCCATTGTATAGGCCAACTCTGAGTCTCTCTTTATCCAGAACACATCCCAGTGTACAGGCCAACTTTGGGTCGCTCTTTATCCAAAACACATCCTAATGTAAAAGCCAACCCCGCCTCGCAATTCATCCAGAACACATCCTAGTGTAAAGGGCAACTCTGAGTTGCTCTTCATCCAGAACACATCCTAATGTACAAGCCAACTCCGCCTCGCTGTTCATCCAGAACACATCCCAGAGTACGGGCAAACTCCGTGTCGTTCTTCATCCAGAACACATCCCAGAGTACAGGCCAACTCTGGGTCGCTCTTTATCTAGAACACATCCCAGAGTACAGGCCAATTTCACGTTGCTTTCATCCAGAACACATCCCAGTGTATAGGGCCAACTCTAGGTTGCTCTTTATCCAGAACACATCCCACTGTATAGGCCAATTCTGAGTCGCTCTTTATCCAGAACACATCCCAGAGTACAGGCCAATTTCACGTTGCTTTTCATCCAGAACACATCCCAGTGTACAGGCCAACTCTGAGTCGCTCTTTATCCAGAACACATCCCAGTGTATAGTCCAACTCTGGGTTGCTCTTCATCCAGAACACATCCCAGTGTATAGGCCAACTCTGGGTTGCTCTTTATCCAGAACACATCCCAATGTACAGGCCAACTCTGAGTTGCTCTTCGTCCAGAACACATCCCAGAGTACAGGCCAACTCTGAGTTGCTCTTCATCCACAACAAATCCCAGTATACAGGCCAACTCTGAGTCGCTCTTCATCCAGAACACATCCCATTGTAAAGGCCAACTTCACGTTGCATTTCATCCAGAAAACATCCCAGTGTACAGGCCAACTCTGGGTCGCTCTTTATCCAGGACACATCCCAGAGTACAGGCCAACTCTGAGTCGCTCTTTATCCAGAACACATTCCAGTGTATAGACCAACTCTGGGTTGCTCTTCATCCAGAACACATCTCATTGTATAGGCCAACTCTGAGTCTCTCTTTATCCAGAACACATCCCAATGTACAGGCCAACTCTGGGTCGCTCTTTATCCAGAACACATCCCAGTGTATAGGGCCAACTCTGGGTTGCTTTTCATCCAGAACACATCCCAATGTATAGGCCAACTCTGAGTCGCTCTTTATCCAGAACACATCCCAGAGTACAGGCCAATTTCACGTTGCTTTTCATCCAGAACACATCCCAGTGTACAGGCCAACTCTGAGTCGCTCTTTATCCAGAACACATCCCAGTGTATAGGCCAACTCTGGGTTGCTCTTTATCCAGAACACATCCCAATGTACAGGCCAACTCTGGGTCGCTCTTTATCCAGAACACATCCTAATGTACAAGCCAACTTCGCCTCACTGTTCATCCAGAACACACCCCAGAGTACAGGCCAATTCAATGTTGCTCTTCATCCAGAACACATCCCAGAGTACAGGCCAACTCTGAGTCTCTCTTTATCCAGAACAGATCCCAGTGTATAGGCCAACTATAGGTTGCTCTTCATCCAGAACACATCCCACTGTATAGGCCAACTCTGAGTCGCTCTTTATCCAGAACACATCCCAGAGTACAGGCCAATTTCACGTTGCTTTTCATCCAGAACACATCCCAGTGTAATGGCCAACTCTGAGTCGCTCTTTATCCAGAACACATCCCAGTGTACAGGCCAACTCTGGGTCGCTCTTTATCCAGAACAAATCCTAATGTACAAGCCAACTTCGCCTCACTGTTCATCCAGAACACACCCCAGAGTACAGGCCAATTCAATGTTGCTCTTCATCCAGAACACATCCCAGAGTACAGGCCAACTCTGAGTCTCTCTTTATCCAGAACAGATCCCAGTGTATAGGCCAACTATAGGTTGCTCTTCATCCAGAACACATCCCACTGTATAGGCCAACTCTGAGTCGCTCTTTATCCAGAACACATCCCAGAGTACAGGCCAATTTCAGGTTGCTCTTCATCCAGAACACATCCCAGTATACAGGCCAACTCCATGTCGTTCTTCATCCAGAACACATCCCAGAGTACAGGCCAACTCTGAGTTGCTCTTCATCCAGAACACATCCTAGAGTACAGGCCAACTCTGAGTTGCTCTTTACCTAGAACACATCCCAGTGTATAGGCCAACTCTGGGTTGCTCTTCATCCAGAACACATCCCACTGTATAGGCTAACTCTGAGTTGCTCTTTATCCAGAACACATCCCAGAGTACAGGCCCACTCTGAGTTGCTCTTTATCCAGAACACATCCCAGTGCATAGGCCAACTCTGGGTTGCTCTTCATCCAGAACACATCCTAGTGTACAAGCCAACCCCATGTTGCTCTTCATCCAGAACACATCCCATTGTACAGGCCAACTCTGAGTCTCTCTTTATCCAGAACACATCCCAGTGTACAGGCCAACTTTGGGTCGCTCTTTATCCAAAACACATCCTAATTTAAAAGCCAACTCCGCCTCGCAATTCATCCAGAACACATCCTAGTGTAAAGGGCAACTCTGAGTTGCTCTTCATCCAGAACACATCCTAATGTACAAGCCAACTCCGCCTCGCTGTTCATCCAGAACACATCCCAGAGTACGGGCAAACTCCGTGTCGTTCTTCATCCAGAACACATCCCAGAGTACAGGCCAACTCTGGGTCGCTCTTTATCTAGAACACATCCCACTGTATAGGCCAACTCTGAGTCGCTCTTTATCCAGAACACATCCCAGAGTACAGGCCAATTTCAGGTTGCTCTTCATCCAGAACACATCCCAGTGTACAGGCCAACTCCATGTCGTTCTTCATCCAGAACACATCCCAGAGTACAGGCCAACTCTGAGTTGCTCTTCATCCAGAACACATCCTAGAGTACAGGCCAACTCTGAGTTGCTCTTTACCTAGAACACATCCCAGTGTATAGGCCAACTCTGGGTTGCTCTTCATCCAGAACACATCCCACTGTATAGGCTAACTCTGAGTTGCTCTTTATCCAGAACACATCCCAGAGTACAGGCCCACTCTGAGTTGCTCTTTATCCAGAACACATCCCAGTGCATAGGCCAACTCTGGGTTGCTCTTCATCCAGAACACATCCTAGTGTACAAGCCAACTCCATGTTGCTCTTCATCCAGAACACATCCCATTGTATAGGCCAACTCTGAGTCTCTCTTTATCCAGAACACATCCCAGTGTACAGGCCAACTTTGGGTCGCTCTTTATCCAAAACACATCCTAATGTAAAAGCCAACTCCGCCTCGCAATTCATCCAGAACACATCCTAGTGTAAAGGGCAACTCTGAGTTGCTCTTCATCCAGAACACATCCTAATGTACAAGCCAACTCCGCCTCGCTGTTCATCCAGAACACATCCCAGAGTACGGGCAAACTCCGTGTCGTTCTTCATCCAGAACACATCCCAGAGTACAGGCCAACTCTGGGTCGCTCTTTATCTAGAACACATCCCAGAGTACAGGCCAATTTCACGTTGCTTTCATCCAGAACACATCCCAGTGTATAGGGCCAACTCTAGGTTGCTCTTTATCCAGAACACATCCCACTGTATAGGCCAACTCTGAGTCGCTCTTTATCCAGAACACATCCCAGAGTACAGGCCAATTTCTTATTTCTTTTCATCCAGAACACATCCCAGTGTACAGGCCAACTCTGAGTCGCTCTTTATCCAGAACACATCCCAGTGTATAGTCCAACTCTGGGTTGCTCTTCATCCAGAACACATCCCAGTGTATAGGCCAACTCTGGGTTGCTCTTTATCCAGAACACATCCCAATGTACAGGCCAACTCTGAGTTGCTCTTCGTCCAGAACACATCCCAGAGTACAGGCCAACTCTGAGTTGCTCTTCATCCACAACAAATCCCAGTATACAGGCCAACTCTGAGTCGCTCTTCATCCAGAACACATCCCAGTGTACAGGCCAACTTCACGTTGCATTTCATCCAGAAAACATCCCAGTGTACAGGCCAACTCTGGGTCGCTCTTTATCCAGGACACATCCCAGAGTACAGGCCAACTCTGGGTTGCTCTTCATCCAGAACACATCCCACTGTATAGGCCAACTCTGAGTTGCTCTTTATCCAGAACACATCCCAGTGTACAGGCCAACTCTGAGTCTCTCTTCATCCAGAACACATCCTATTGTACAAGCCAACTCTGAGTCTCTCTTCATCCAGAACACATCCTATTGTACAAGCCATCTCAATGTTGCTTTTCATCCGGAACACATCCCATTGTATAGGCCAACTCTGAGTCTCTCTTTATCCAGAACACATCCAAGTGTACAGGCCAACTCTGGGTCGCTCTTTATCCAGAACACATCCCACTGTATAGGCCAACTCTGAGTCGCTCTTTATCCAGAACACATCCCAGTGTATAGGGCCAACTCTGGGTTCGCTCTTTATCCAGAACACATCCCATTGTATAGGCCAACTCTGAGTCTCTCTTTACCTAGAACACATCCCAATGTACAGGCCAACTCTGAGTCGCTCTTTATCCAGAACATATCCCATAGTACAGGCCAATTTCACATTGCTTTTCATCCAGAACACATCCCAGTGTACAGGCCAACTCTGACTCGCTCTTTATCCAGAACACATTCCAGTGTATAGACCAACTCTGGGTTGCTCTTCATCCAGAACACATCCCATTGTATAGGCCAACTCTGAGTTGCTCTTCATCCGGAACACATCCTAATGTACAAGCCAACTCCGCCTCGCTGTTCACCCAGAACACATCCCAGAGTACGGGCAAACTCCGTGTCGTTCTTCATCCAGAACACATCCCAGAGTACAGGCCAACTCTGGGTCGCTCTTTATCTAGAACACATCCCAGAGTAAAGGCCAATTTCACGTTGCTTTTCATCCAGAACACATCCCAGTGTACAGGCCAACTCTGAGTCTCTCTTTATCCAGAACACATCCCAGTGTACAGGCCAACTTTGGGTCGCTCTTTATCCAAAACACATCCTAATGTAAAAGCCAACTCCGCCTCGCAATTCATCCAGAACACATCCTAGTGTAAAGGGCAACTCTGAGTTGCTCTTCATCCAGAACACATCCTAATGTACAAGCCAACTCCGCCTCGCTGTTCATCCAGAACACATCCCAGAGTACGGGCAAACTCCGTGTCGTTCTTCATCCAGAACACATCCCAGAGTACAGGCCAACTCTGGGTCGCTCTTTATCTAGAACACATCCCAGAGTACAGGCCAATTTCACGTTGCTTTCATCCAGAACACATCCCAGTGTATAGGGCCAACTCTAGGTTGCTCTTTATCCAGAACACATCCCACTGTATAGGCCAACTCTGAGTCGCTCTTTATCCAGAACACATCCCAGAGTACAGGCCAATTTCACGTTGCTTTTCATCCAGAACACATCCCAGTGTACAGGCCAACTCTGAGTCGCTCTTTATCCAGAACACATCCCAGTGTATAGTCCAACTCTGGGTTGCTCTTCATCCAGAACACATCCCAGTGTATAGGCCAACTCTGGGTTGCTCTTTATCCAGAACACATCCCAATGTACAGGCAAACTCTGAGTTGCTCTTCGTCCAGAACACATCCCAGAGTACAGGCCAACTCTGAGTTGCTCTTCATCCACAACAAATCCCAGTATACAGGCCAACTCTGAGTCGCTCTTCATCCAGAACACATCCCAGTGTACAGGCCAACTTCACATTGCATTTCATCCAGAAAACATCCCAGTGTACAGGCCAACTCTGGGTCGCTCTTTATCCAGGACACATCCCAGAGTACAGGCCAACTCTGGGTTGCTCTTCATCCAGAACACATCCCACTGTATAGGCCAACTCTGAGTTGCTCTTTATCCAGAACACATCCCAGTGTACAGGCCAACTCTGAGTCTCTCTTCATCCAGAACACATCCTATTGTACAAGCCAACTCTGAGTCTCTCTTCATCAAGAACACATCCTATTGTACAAGCCATCTCAATGTTGCTTTTCATCCGGAACACATCCCATTGTATAGGCCAACTCTGAGTCTCTCTTTATGCAGAACACAGCCAAGTGTACAGGCCAACTCTGGGTCGCTCTTTATCCAGAACACATCCCACTGTATAGGCCAACTCTGAGTCGCTCTTTATCCAGAACACATCCCAGTGTATAGGGCCAACTCTGGGTTCGCTCTTCATCCAGAACACATCCCATTGTATAGGCCAACTCTGAGTCTCTCTTTACCTAGAACACATCCCAATGGACAGGCCAACTCTGAGTCGCTCTTTATCCAGAACACATCCCATAGTACAGGCCAATTTCACGTTGCTTTTCATCCAGAACACATCCCAGTGTACAGGCCAACTCTGACTCGCTCTTTATCCAGAACACATTCCAGTGTATAGACCAACTCTGGGTTGCTCTTCATCCAGAACACATCCCATTGTATAGGCCAACTCTGAGTTGCTCTTCATCCAGAACACATCCTAATGTACAAGCCAACTCCGCCTCGCTGTTCACCCAGAACACATCCCAGAGTACGGGCAAACTCCGTGTCGTTCTTCATCCAGAACACATCCCAGAGTACAGGCCAACTCTGGGTCGCTCTTTATCTAGAACACATCCCAGTGTATAGTCCAACTCTGGGTTGCTCTTCATCCAGAACACATCCCAGTGTATAGACCAACTCTGGGTTGCTCTTTATCCAAAACACATCCTAATGTAAAAGCCAACTCCGCCTCGCAATTCATCCAGAACACATCCTAGTGTAAAGGGCAACTCTGAGTTGCTCTTCATCCAGAACACATCCTAATGTACAAGCCAACTCCGCCTCGCTGTTCATCCAGAACACATCCCAGAGTACGGGCAAACTCCGTGTCGTTCTTCATCCAGAACACATCCCAGAGTACAGGCCAACTCTGGGTCGCTCTTTATCTAGAACACATCCCAGAGTACAGGCCAATTTCACGTTGCTTTCATCCAGAACACATCCCAGTGTACAGGCCAACTCTGGGTCGCTCTTTATCCAGGACACATCCCAGAGTACAGGCCAACTCTGGGTTGCTCTTCATCCAGAACACATCCCACTGTATAGGCCAACTCTGAGTTGCTCTTTATCCAGAACACATCCCAGTGTACAGGCCAACTCTGAGTCTCTCTTCATCCAGAACACATCCTATTGTACAAGCCAACTCTGAGTCTCTCTTCATCCAGAACACATCCTATTGTACAAGCCATCTCAATGTTGCTTTTCATCCGGAACACATCCCATTGTATAGGCCAACTCTGAGTCTCTCTTTATCCAGAACACATCCAAGTGTACAGGCCAACTCTGGGTCGCTCTTTATCTAGAACACATCCCAGAGTAAAGGCCAATTTCACGTTGCTTTTCATCCAGAACACATCCCAGTGTACAGGCCAACTCTGAGTCTCTCTTTATCCAGAACACATCCCAGTGTACAGGCCAACTTTGGGTCGCTCTTTATCCAAAACACATCCTAATGTAAAAGCCAACTCCGCCTCGCAATTCATCCAGAACACATCCTAGTGTAAAGGGCAACTCTGAGTTGCTCTTCATCCAGAACACATCCTAATGTACAAGCCAACTCCGCCTCGCTGTTCATCCAGAACACATCCCAGAGTATGGGCAAACTCCGTGTCGTTCTTCATCCAGAACACATCCCAGAGTACAGGCCAACTCTGGGTCGCTCTTTATCTAGAACACATCCCAGAGTACAGGCCAATTTCACGTTGCTTTCATCCAGAACACATCCCAGTGTATAGGGCCAACTCTAGGTTGCTCTTTATCCAGAACACATCCCACTGTATAGGCCAACTCTGAGTCGCTCTTTATCCAGAACACATCCCAGAGTACAGGCCAATTTCACGTTGCTTTTCATCCAGAACACATCCCAGTGTACAGGCCAACTCTGAGTCGCTCTTTATCCAGAACACATCCCAGTGTATAGTCCAACTCTGGGTTGCTCTTCATCCAGAACACATCCCAGTGTATAGGCCAACTCTGGGTTGCTCTTTATCCAGAACACATCCCAATGTACAGGCAAACTCTGAGTTGCTCTTCGTCCAGAACACATCCCAGAGTACAGGCCAACTCTGAGTTGCTCTTCATCCACAACAAATCCCAGTATACAGGCCAACTCTGAGTCGCTCTTCATCCAGAACACATCCCAGTGTACAGGCCAACTTCACATTGCATTTCATCCAGAAAACATCCCAGTGTACAGGCCAACTCTGGGTCGCTCTTTATCCAGGACACATCCCAGAGTACAGGCCAACTCTGGGTTGCTCTTCATCCAGAACACATCCCACTGTATAGGCCAACTCTGAGTTGCTCTTTATCCAGAACACATCCCAGTGTACAGGCCAACTCTGAGTCTCTCTTCATCCAGAACACATCCTATTGTACAAGCCAACTCTGAGTCTCTCTTCATCAAGAACACATCCTATTGTACAAGCCATCTCAATGTTGCTTTTCATCCGGAACACATCCCATTGTATAGGCCAACTCTGAGTCTCTCTTTATGCAGAACACAGCCAAGTGTACAGGCCAACTCTGGGTCGCTCTTTATCCAGAACACATCCCACTGTATAGGCCAACTCTGAGTCGCTCTTTATCCAGAACACATCCCAGTGTATAGGGCCAACTCTGGGTTCGCTCTTCATCCAGAACACATCCCATTGTATAGGCCAACTCTGAGTCTCTCTTTACCTAGAACACATCCCAATGGACAGGCCAACTCTGAGTCGCTCTTTATCCAGAACACATCCCATAGTACAGGCCAATTTCACGTTGCTTTTCATCCAGAACACATCCCAGTGTACAGGCCAACTCTGACTCGCTCTTTATCCAGAACACATTCCAGTGTATAGACCAACTCTGGGTTGCTCTTCATCCAGAACACATCCCATTGTATAGGCCAACTCTGAGTTGCTCTTCATCCAGAACACATCCTAATGTACAAGCCAACTCCGCCTCGCTGTTCACCCAGAACACATCCCAGAGTACGGGCAAACTCCGTGTCGTTCTTCATCCAGAACACATCCCAGAGTACAGGCCAACTCTGGGTCGCTCTTTATCTAGAACACATCCCAGTGTATAGTCCAACTCTGGGTTGCTCTTCATCCAGAACACATCCCAGTGTATAGACCAACTCTGGGTTGCTCTTTATCCAAAACACATCCTAATGTAAAAGCCAACTCCGCCTCGCAATTCATCCAGAACACATCCTAGTGTAAAGGGCAACTCTGAGTTGCTCTTCATCCAGAACACATCCTAATGTACAAGCCAACTCCGCCTCGCTGTTCATCCAGAACACATCCCAGAGTACGGGCAAACTCCGTGTCGTTCTTCATCCAGAACACATCCCAGAGTACAGGCCAACTCTGGGTCGCTCTTTATCTAGAACACATCCCAGAGTACAGGCCAATTTCACGTTGCTTTCATCCAGAACACATCCCAGTGTACAGGCCAACTCTGGGTCGCTCTTTATCCAGGACACATCCCAGAGTACAGGCCAACTCTGGGTTGCTCTTCATCCAGAACACATCCCACTGTATAGGCCAACTCTGAGTTGCTCTTTATCCAGAACACATCCCAGTGTACAGGCCAACTCTGAGTCTCTCTTCATCCAGAACACATCCTATTGCACAAGCCAACTCTGAGTCTCTCTTCATCCAGAACACATCCTATTGTACAAGCCATCTCAATGTTGCTTTTCATCCGGAACACATCCCATTGTATAGGCCAACTCTGAGTCTCTCTTTATCCAGAACACATCCAAGTGTACAGGCCAACTCTGGGTCGCTCTTTATCCAGAACACATCCCACTGTATAGGCCAACTCTGAGTCGCTCTTTATCCAGAACACATCCCAGTGTATAGGGCCAACTCTGGGTTCGCTCTTCATCCAGAACACATCCCATTGTATAGGCCAACTCTGAGTCTCTCTTTACCTAGAACACATCCCAATGTACAGGCCAACTCTGAGTCGCTCTTTATCCAGAACACATCCCATAGTACAGGCCAATTTCACGTTGCTTTTCATCCAGAACACATCCCAGTGTACAGGCCAACTCTGAATCGCTCTTTATCCAGAACACATTCCAGTGTATAGACCAACACTGGGTTGCTCTTCATCCAGAACACATCCCATTGTATAGGCCAACTCTGAGTTGCTCTTCATCCAGAACACATCCCAGAGTACAGGCCAACTCTGGGTCGCTCTTTATCTAGAACACATCCCAGAGTACAGGCCAATTTCACGTTGCTTTTCATCCAGAACACATCCCAGTGTACAGGCCAACTCTGAGTCGCTCTTTATCCAGAACACATCCCAGTGTATAGTCCAACTCTGGGTTGCTCTTCATCCAGAACACATCCCAGTGTATAGGCCAACTCTGGGTTGCTCTTTATCCACAACAAATCCCAGTATACAGGCCAACTCTGAGTCGCTCTTCATCCAGAACATATCCCAGTGTACAGGCCAACTTCACGTTGCATTTCATCCAGAAAACATCCCAGTGTACAGGCCAACTCTGGGTCGCTCTTTATCCAGGACACATCCCAGAGTACAGGCCAACTCTGAGTCGCTCTTTATCCAGAACACATTCCAGTGTATAGACCAACTCTGGGTTGCTCTTCATCCAGAACACATCCCATTGTATAGGCCAACACTGAGTCTCTCTTTATCCAGAACACATCCCAATGTACAGGCCAACTCTGGGTCGCTCTTTATCCAGAACACATCCCAGTGTATAGGGCCAACTCTGGGTTGCTTTTCATCCAGAACACATCCCAGTGTATAGGCCAACTCTGTGTCGCTCTTTATCCAGAACACATCCCAGAGTACAGGACAATTTCACGTTGCTTTTCATCCAGAACACATCCCAGTGTACAGGCCAACTCTGAGTCGCTCTTTATCCAGAACACATCCCAGTGTATAGGCCAACTCTGGGTTGCTCTTCATCCAGAACACATCCCAATGTACAGGCCAACTCTGGGTCGCTCTTTATCCAGAACACATCCCACTGTATAGGCCAACTATAGGTTGCTCTTCATCCTGAACACATCCCACTGTATAGGCCAACTCTGAGTCGCTCTTTATCCAGAACACATCCCAGGGTACAGGCCAATTTCAGGTTGCTCTTCATCCAGAACACATCCCAGTGTACAGGCCAACTCCATGTCGTTCTTCATCCAGAACATATCCCAGAGTACAAGCCAACTCTGAGTTGCTCTTCATCCAGAACACATCCTAGAGTACAGGCCAACTCTGAGTTGCTCTTTATCTAGAACACATCCCAGTGTATAGGCCAACTCTGGGTTGCTCTTCATCCAGAACACATCCCACTGTATAGGCTAACTCTGAGTTGCTCTTTATCCAGAACACATCCCAGAGTACAGGCCAACTCTGAGTTGCTCTTTATCCAGAACACATCCCAGTGCATAGGCCAACTCTGGGTTGCTCTTCATCCAGAACACATCCTAGTGTACAAGCAAACTCCATGTTGCTCTTCATCCAGAACATATCCCATTGTATAGGCCAACTCTGAGTTTCTCTTTATCCAGAACACATCCCAGTGTACAGGCCAACTTTGGGTCGCTCTTTATCCAAAACACATCCTAATGTAAAAGCCAACCCCGCCTCGCTATTCATCCAGAACACATCCTAGTGTAAAGGGCAACTCTGAGTTGCTCTTCATCCAGAACACATCCTAATGTACAAGCCAACTCCGCCTCACAGTTCATCCAGAACACATCCCAGAGTACGGGCAAACTCCGTGTCGTTCTTCATCCAGAACACATCCCAATGTACAGGCCAACTCTGGGTCGCTCTTTATCCAGAACACATCCTAATGTACAAGCCAACTTCGCCTCACTGTTCATCCAGAACACACCCCAGAGTACAGGCCAATTCAATGTTGCTCTTCATCCAGAACACATCCCAGAGTACAGGCCAACTCTGAGTCTCTCTTTATCCAGAACAGATCCCAGTGTATAGGCCAACTATAGGTTGCTCTTCATCCTGAACACATCCCACTGTATAGGCCAACTCTGAGTCGCTCTTTATCCAGAACACATCCCAGGGTACAGGCCAATTTCAGGTTGCTCTTCATCCAGAACACATCCCAGTGTACAGGCCAACTCCATGTCGTTCTTCATCCAGAACACATCCCAGAGTACAAGCCAACTCTGAGTTGCTCTTCATCCAGAACACAGCCCAGAGTACAGGCCAACTCTGAGTTGCTCTTTATCTAGAACACATCCCAGTGTATAGGCCAACTCTGGGTTGCTCTTCATCCAGAACACATCCCACTGTATAGGCTAACTCTGAGTTGCTCTTTATCCAGAACACATCCCAGAGTACAGGCCAACTCTGAGTTGCTCTTTATCCAGAACACATCCCAGTGCATAGGCCAACTCTGGGTTGCTCTTCATCCAGAACACATCCTAGTGTACAAGCCAACTCCATGTTGCTCTTCATCCAGAACACATCCCATTGTATAGGCCAACTCTGAGTCTCTCTTTATCCAGAACACATCCCAGTGTACAGGCCAACTTTGGGTCACTCTTTATCCAAAACACATCCTAATGTAAAAGCCAACCCCGCCTCGCTATTCATCCAGAACACATCCTAGTGTAAAGGGCAACTCTGAGTTGATCTTCATCCAGAACACATCCTAATGTACAAGCCAACTCCGCCTCGCAGTTCATCCAGAACACATCCCAGAGTAAGGGCAAACTCCGTGTCGTTCTTCATCCAGAACACATCCCAGAGTACAGGCCAACTCTGGGTCGCTCTTTGTCCAGAACACATCCTAATGTACAAACCAACTCCGCCTCGCTGTTCATGCAGAGCACATCCCAGAGTACAGGCAAACTCCCTGTCGTTCTTCATCCAGAACACATCCCAGAGTACAGGCCAACTCTGAGTTGCTCTTCATCCAGAACAAATCCCAGTATACAGGCCAACTCTGAGTCGCTCTTCATCCAGAACACATCCCAGTGTACAGGCCAACTCTGAGTTGCTTTTCATCCAGAAAACATCCCAGTGTACAGGCCAAATCTGGGTCGCTCTTTATCGAGGACACATCCCAGTGTATAGGCCAACTCTGGGTTGCTCTTCATCCAGAATACATCCCACTGTATAGGCCAACTCTGAGTTGCTCTTTATCCAGAACACATCCCAGTGTAAAAGCCAACTCCGCCTCGCTGTTCATCCAAAACACATCCCAGAGTACAGGCCAACTCCATGTCGTTCTTCATCCAGAACACATCCCAGTGTACAGGCCAATTTCCCGTTGCTTTTTATCCAGAACACATCA